>NC_057864.1:270407756-270707756 GCF_019393635.1 Dromiciops gliroides
GGAGCAAGGGAGTGAAGGAAAGGGAAGGGAAGGGAATAATGGAGGGAGGGAGAACTATGGACATATAATATAATACTATTGCAGCACCATATAAGCTCCTCGATGATGGAAATTGTTTCATTTTTGACACAGTGAGATTGCCCCCATTCTATCCTTGGAGAGCCCCCCGAACACTAAGAGGCTAAGTAATTTGCCCAGGATCACACAGCCAGGATGCATCAGAGATAGGATTTGAAATCAGAATTTTAAAAAAAATTTTTAAATCAGATTTTTCTGCTCTGAGGCCCACTGTCTATGCACTATACCATGACAACTCACGAGTAATGATATACAAAATAAATACAAGGTAACTGGAGGGGGAGAGAGGAAGGAACATTTGAGTGGAGTCAAGCAAAGTAAAAGGTAGCCCTGGAGCTGTGGATTTTGAAGGAATCAAGATTCTAAGAGGGAGAGGTGAGGAAGAAACTGATTTTCAAACACTGAGCAAAGGCACTGGCTATGTTTGGTCTGAAGGCCCTGACTTGCTGACATCCCCTTTATTTACAAAACATTATGTGAGGGGCAGCTAGGTGGCGCAGTGGATAGAGCACCAGCCCTGGAGTCAGGAGTCCTGAGTTCAAATCCCGCCTCAGACACTTAAAACTTACTAGCTATGTGACCCTGGGCAAGTCACTTAACCCCAATTGCCTCACTTAAAAAAAAAAAAAAAACAGAAACAAAACAAAAAAAAATGTTATGTGAGTCAGGAAATCAAGGAGGAAAGCACCTTGCTATACTACAGGATGGCTCCCAGAAGAACAATTTCTATAACAAGAACAACATTGTAGAGCTGAATAACATGGAATGGCTCAAGACTAATGATGAAGCATGCTACCCACCTCCTGAAAAGAATGGATGTATTTAAGATACAGAATGAAACATATTTTAATGTAAATGCTGGAATTTATTTTGCTTGACTATGGATGTCACATAGATTTGTTTGTTTGTTTTTTCTTCCCCAATGGTCAAGGGAGAGTTGGAGATACAATACATTTTTGTCAATTGAAAAAAAATAAAGGTTTAAAATAATAAAAATGTATATTTTTTTGGCAATAAATATGAGACCTTGGCCCTCTCCTAAAGCAGATGTTTTTTAGCTTATTCTGTAGGATAAAATACTATGGACAGCACCCATACACCAAATCCTTCCATCCAAGAATTTACCTTGAAAGTACAGTTATCCCAGGAACCTTCACTCAGATTGCTGAGCACCTGCCCACCAGAACGAACTTCCAGATAGTGCAGGCCTTCCTGCATCTCCCACTGTAGAGGCCTGAAAATGAAAATACAGCAATTGCTTGCAAGTGAATTATAAAGCAGGATCTTCTGAGTCACCACTTCTAATTTCCTCATCTATTCATCAGACAATGCCAGAACGTATCTATATTTTACTTTTTAATTCATTACATGCTTTTAGTGATTTTAATTAATAGAATTTTAAAAGGTTGTATGGGGGTTTTAGTTTTGTTTATTTTTACCAGCAAGAGGATGATTAGAAATGAAAAGAGGTGGCTAGAAAACAAAATCACCTTAAAATAATCAAATCAAACTGTTCTCTGTACACATAGTGCTCAATGTTTCCCCCCTCATCATCTGTAAACTCCAGAGGTAGATGAAAGCATGCTTCAGAATCATAAACCTTCAGCAGAGCAGAGCAGTTTGTTGCTATGGTGATCCTGCCCCAGCACTTTTTGGCTCTCTCACTATACTGAACTCCAGAGCTGACCTCTATTTACATGATGATTTTCCAAAGGCAAGAAGGACCCAGCTGGGAGTTCAGCGGCCTGAGTAACTGATTGGTTGGCCAGAGTTAGCTAGGTGAGAAGCAATAAGGAAGTGGAATGAGATTCTTCTCCTCTCTTGACCTGATAGGGCAATGGATCTGCCCTCTCAAGAGAGGAGGACAGTATCATTGCCTCATCCAGAGAAAGAACTGAAATTTTATTATACCTTAGGAAAAATGATGTCCAAAACATAGTCTATATTCTCTTATTGAACACATTAGACTTGCCAGAGTTTTATCTAGTTTTCTTTGTTTTAACCATTACCTAAATGTAGCAAAACATCTTTTTTCTATTAGATAGCTATTAGACTAGAATAACAAAAATATGAAAAAATAATAAAAATTCAGTAGTGGACTGTCGTGATCCAACAGATACTTATACATTATCATTGGCACTGCAGACAGGTAAAAATATTTTGAAAAGAAGTATAACAGTATGTAGTGGGTCATTAGATTTTTTTTAATTTAATTTAATTTGGGGAGTGATACATTTTAAATTACAAACTGTGTCACTCGTTTCCACACTAGAGAAGAGCACCATTTGACATAAATATGTGTGTGTGTGTGTGTGTATGCAAAACTGTACTATGCATACTTCTATTTTTCTGTTCTTTCTCTGGAGGTGGGTAGCATCTTCCTTCATAGATCCTTTGTAGCTGATTTGAGCATTTATAATACTAAGAATAACTTAGTCATTAATAGTTATTCTTTGAACAATATTGCTGTTACTATATGCAATGTTCTCTTGGTTCTGCTTATATGGATACTACCTTGGACACAGTCAACATTTCATTGCTAGGATTCTACTCCAAAATAATAATAATAATAATAATAATAATAGGAATAAAAAGACACATCTGTACAAAATATTCAAAGATGCTCTGTGTGTAACAACAATAGAAACAACCTATGAGTCCAGGAATTGCAGAACTGACATAATTGGGGAATAGTAAGATAATAACATATCATGGAATCACAAAAATATGAAGCATACAAGGAAATACATAAAGACCTAGAGGAGTTGATGCAAAACAAATGCACAATTGTATATATCCTGACTATAATTATTGTTGTTGTTGTTTGTTCTTTAAGAGGACCATGACATTATAGGGAGGTGATGTCATGATCTGCAGTGAATTGGATTTAAGTGAGGGAGGGCTGTGCAAGGTCACCAACCTCACTCTCTCCTCCAGAGTCATCTGGGTCCAGGAGCAAGATATATATCAGGATGACTGGAAATGGTCTCGGATGTTTAAGGCAATTGGAGTTAAGTGACTTGCCCAGGATCACACAGCCAGTAAGTATATAAAGTGAGATTTGAACTCAGGTTCTCTTCACTCCAGGGCCAGCACTCTATCCACTATGCCAACAAGCTGCCCCAGTAGTGAAAACTTTTTGAAGTAAGGAATATTTCCTTTTTACCTTTGTATCCCCATTGCTTAGTGCAGTGTTTTATTTAATCAATGTTTGTTATGTTCATAGGATTGACACTAAAATATTGATTAAATTTTAACAAGTAGCCTTTTGTGACAACCTCAGGCTTCATAGATGTTTGCCTCTTAATTCCTCTAGCATTTGTATTCAATACCATGAAATTTAGGATTTAAATATATGTTGTATTATATTCTTCACTATGGGTAGCCAGGTGGCACAATGGTTGGAGTGTTGGGCCTGGAGTCAGAAAGAATCATCTTCCTGAGTTCAAATCTGGCTTCAGACACTTACTACCTGTGTGACCCTGGGCAAGTCACTTCACCCTGTTTGCTTCAGTTTCCTCATCTGTAAAATGAACTAGAAAAAGAAAGTGACAAACCACTCCACTACTTTTTGCCAAGAAAATCCCAAATGGGATCATAGAGAATCCAACATGATTGAGATGACTGAACAACAAAATTCTTCACTCAATTTCATGTCTTATCTCTCTTTCCAAACAATGTCTCATATTTTACTTCTATCATATACAGTTTAGAACTATGCTTGCTAGACTGGTAACAGGCATTCGGTTAATACTTGCTAATGGATTAATAAACAAAGGTTCTTGCTTTGCAGAAGCTGAAAATGGATATACGCATTGGATTACTGGGAAGCAATACCCCAGATTAGCATTACCTCTCCTTTGTCCTGCCTATGCCTGTCCATTTTTTCATCTATGTCCTTGTCCCGAGTGAATTCTATAACCCACAGAAGGCAATGAACTCCTCTGTTGTAAAAAGCCCTTCACATCCTGGCTTCAGATTTTTCACACATCATTCACTTTTGTATGTGTTATGTTCCAGTCAAACTGGTCTACTCATTGTTCCCTGGAATTTGAACCATATTCCTTTCTCATTTGGATAGATTATCTGTCCCTTATGCATTCCCTTCTCACCTCTGCCTCTTCGAATCCCTAGCTCTCTTCAAGGTTCAATTCATGTATAAGGAAGCATTTCCTGATCCTGGTTAGTTGCTAGTCATTTTCCCCTCCATAGATTTTGTGTGTATGTGTGTGTATTCTTACCTATTTACATATAATATTCCATGCTATAGAATATAAGCTCCTTGAGGGTAGGGACTATTTCCCACTTTCCCTTTGTATGTCCAGTGTCAGTGGGACAGCTAGGTGGCACAGTGGATAAAGTGCTGGGCCTGAATTCAGGAAGGCCCATTTCCCTGAGTTCAAATCTGGCCTCAGCAGTTTTCAGATGAAGAAGTCAAAGCTATCTATTGTCATATGAAAAAATGTTCTAAATCACTATTGATTAGAGAAATACAAATTTAAACAACTCTGAAGTACCACCTCATACTTATCAGATTGACTAATATAAAAAAAGGAAAATAATAGATGTTGGAGAAAATGTAGAAAAATTGGAACACTAATGCATTGTTGGTGGAGTTGTGAACTGATCCAACCATTCTGGAGAGCAATTTGGAACTACGCCCAAAGGGCTATGGAAGTGTGCATACCCTTTGACCCAATAATACCACTACCAGATCTGTATCTCAAAGAGATCATAGAAAAGGGAAAAGGACCCACATGTACAAAAATATTTATAGTAGCTCTCTTTGTGGTGGCAAAGAATTGGAATTGGAGAATAGCTGAACAAGTTGTGATATATGAATGGAATACTATTGTACTATAAGAAATGATGAGCAGGCAGATTTCAGAAAAACCTGGAAAGACTTAAATGGACTGATACTGAGTGAAGTGAGCAGAACCAGGAGAACATTGTACACAGTTACAGCAGCATTGTGTGATGATCAGCTATGAGAGATTTAGCTCTTATCAGCAATACAATGATCCAAGACAATTTCAAAGGACCCATGATGAAAAATGTTCTCCACATACAGAAAAAGAATTGTGGGATCTGAATGAAGATTGAACCATACTATTTTTACTTTTTGTGTTGTTATTTTTTTTTGAGGTTTTTCCCTTTTGTTCTGATTCTTTTTTCACAACATGCCTAATGTGGAATTATGTTTAATGTGATTGTTCATATATAACCTATGTCAGATTGTTTTCTGTCTTCTGGAGAGAGAACGGAAGGGAAGGAGGGAGAAAAATTTGGAATGCAAAATCTTATAAAAATGAATGTTGAGGGGCAGCTAGGTGGCGCAGTGGATAAAGCACCAGCACTGGATTCAGGAGGACCTGAGTTCAAATCTGACCTCAGACAGTTGACACTTACTAGCTGTGTGACCTTGTCACTTAACCCTCATTGCCCCACCAAAAAAAAAAAAAAATGAATGTTGAAAACTATCTTTACATGTAACTGGAAAAAAATACTATTAAATCTGGCCTCAGATACTTATAACTGTATGACCCTGGGCAAATCACTTAACTCTTCTGGCCTCATTTCCTCATTTTTAAAATGAGCTAAAGAAGGAAATGACAAACTACTTCAGTATCTCTGCCAAGAAAATCCCAAATGGGATCACAAAGAGTCAGATATGACTGAAAAACAACTGAACAATGCCTAGTGAATACAATGCCTAGTACATAGTAGGTCCTGCTTCTTGGATTTAACTGGATTGCATTGGAGCATAATCAATATAAAATGTCTCACATATAGTAGGTATTTAATATATTTTTGCTGAATTACATTTAACTGAATCTAGCATAGAAAACCTGTAGTCCAAGGATTATTCTCTATGATAGTACCTTAAGGAAACAATTCTTTTTTGTTTTGTTTTGGGGTTTCTTGAACAGTAAAAACAGTTACAGGGAATGGTTTCTTTAAACTACTAATTATTATTTTTATATACTATGCCTTGGGCCATATTAAGTAAATCAAGAACCAGGGAAAACTTTATCAGTTGGTAGAAATTTTACCAAGCCTGCCAAATCATATGAAACTCCTTAGCAAATCCATTCTCCACTGTACATTCTGCTACAAAACTCAGAAAACTGAAGAATAAACCATTTTCCTTTCCTGTCAATCAGTTTCTTGGCTTTGAGACCATATACCGTCATAACACATAGTCAGAACAATGATCTCTTCCTGATGGGTGAGAAATCAAGGTCACAAACAATCACAAATCAAGGTCACAAACAATCACAAAGGGTACCATTTGTAGAAATATTACTAACCACAGATTTCAAACTCCATCCTCCACAGCCTAGCCAAAAACATGCAACACTTTAAAGAATGACTAGGTTGTCATGGTCTCCCTTATATCATCAATTCATTCAATAAATATTTATTAAGCACTTACTGTATACAAAACACTACAGGAGATAGATACAAAGATAAATAAGCCATTATTCCTACCTTTGTTGAGGATACCTTCTAGAAGGGGAGCTCAAACAGATGCACAGATAACCATAATACAAATTAGAATGGTATTGATACATCATGCTATGAGTCTAGATGGTTGAAAGGGTCAGAGGATTCTTTATGCACATGACATTTGAGCTCAGACATGAAAGATAAATAAGATTTCAATAAATGGAGATAGGGTTAAAGGGGGTAGTGAGAAGGATCTTGGTGTCAAGGTATAAAAGTACAAAAGCTGTTCAGGCCATGGTAAATAGCTTATTTTGGCAGAACATATAGGCCATGCCATAAGATAAGGCTAAAGGGGTCGATGGGAGCCAGAATGTAGAGAGCCTTTGAATGCCAGGCCTGGGGATTTAGGCTATATTCAATAGGTGATTGGGAACCATTGAAGGCTTTTGAACAGTAGAATGATATAAGTCATGTATTAGGAAGCTTAATCTCATAGTGATGTGTACAGTGATTTAGAAGAAGAGATAACTGGAAAAGGACTTGCAAATAACAATGAGGGGTAAACAGGAGAGAGAAAGACTGCTGACTCTTTGGGGTAGTAGGTTTTACCCATCCCAATCTTTAAATAAAAAGTGACCAAGGATACTTTAAGAAGCCAGAAACTATATTTCCAGTGCTAAAACCTACTCTAGAAAAACAGTGCTGTGCTCAGAAAAACTACTATCATTTCTTCCTCCTTGGCTTGTGATATGAGACCATACCTGGTTTGGCATCTCACAACTGAGAGATCTTCATAAACAGGCGAGATGTCACAAGGGACGGATGGCAGCCATGGAAATTCCACATTCACCAGATTTATCTCCAACTGAGAGCCATTGGTGGGATAAAGGAGATTCCACTCTAAACCTAAACACCCAGTGCATCAAATGAAAAATCTCATTAAGCTACTCAATATTAACACCAGTCAGGTAACAAAATCATGATAATCTATAAAGGAGATTTCAAGAGCACAGAGGGTTGTGAACTCGGGAAGGGGTTCTGACACCTTAAATTATAACTCTTCCAATCTAGGTATATAAAAGAAAAAAATCACCTTTTTTATTAATGGGGGGGGCAGGGAGAGAGATCAGATCTATAATTTCACTCATGTTGGAAATTCCCTTGACCAAGTCAGATCCATGGCTGGCTCTGTTTGACATTTAAATCCCTTCATAAACCTGCCCCTTGTAACGATTGGAATGACGGCACCTGCTGGATACTTACTGTAGAAGAGTTCTGCCCATGAAGCGAAGGTCTTTGAGGGCAAGACCAGGAGTCTTTTCTTTGGGAGGAAGTGACGCGGACTAGTGGGAGGAGGAAGGAAGAGACTGGCGCTGACTCTGGGGCTCTTTCCTGAGGACGCTGGCGGAGAAGGGAGCTAGAAATGTGCTCTCCCTTTAATAGATAGGAATCTGGGCCTTTCTCTCTCTCTTTACCAAATTCTTATTCTCCTTAATAAATGCTTAAAAGTCTAACTCTTGCTAAAGCTTATAATTTATTGGCGACCACTCATTAGATATTTTAGACAGTTTAGCTAGAATTTTAGCCCTTAACAGATGGCTGACCACGAAGAGGAAAGCTGAACCTCACTTCTGATCTTCCGGTTGGGTAAGAAATTTTCCCTACCCTAACCCTTTAAATCTTAAGTACTGCTGAATTGCCTGGTGTTTTCCCTTTAAATTTTTTCAAATGGACCTTTTAAACTCCCTAATTATCCTATTTTTGATTTTAGTCTGTTTAACCAGACAAATGGGAGATAAGATCATGTTAATGCTTTGTTTTTGTGGATTTTCTATTTTTCTTTTTATTTTTGTTAGAAGAGCCAGCAATGTACTCCCACAAAGAAATATCTCCCCCTCTCCCAACCATGCTTTTTCAGAGAAACCTGAAGAGATTCCTGCAGCTTTTCCCAGTTCTAACACTAATTGTTGCTCTAATTTTGCATGCCTGGAGGCAATGACCCACCCTCTAGAAGCTTTTAATCCCCTAGCACCTGGAGGCAAAGTGGGGGAAGAGGAATCCAGGCCTGAGTTCAAAATCAAGTCTGATTCAAATTGCTCTGGTCCCTCCCCTCCTCTCCAGACCCCACCCTCTACTCCTCCTATGGCCAAGCCCATAGCTTCCCCTGCCTGGGAAGTCCAGAGATCTAATGCTCATGCTCAACTTTCTCTAACTACATTTACAGCTTCAGGCTCAGCCCTTTCCCAGCCTGGCTATGCTTCTGAGACAACCTTAGAAAACCCTTTAAATTCCAGATATGCTCGTTTTGTTCATAATTTTGCTAACCTGCTTTTGTCTTTCATTAGTAATCTTATAAAGCATTTGTATGGTGAAAAGACTGACAGACAATATAGAGGGGTTAAAGAAGAAAAACTTAAGCTGAATAAGAATGACAATCATCACCATAGTTCAAGACTCCGCTTCTTTTGCCATGGAAGGGTATATATTTTACAGAAATGTAGAAGTAAGCAGCAAGGTATTGATATGAGTATTGGGGATTTTAGATATCGGAATCAAAAGTGTTCTGAATTCACTCAGAGTGATAGTATCAGTTCAGAGGTTACATAGGATTTCTATGCTATTACATATACATTTTGAAATTAATGGTATGGGTTTATTTTCATAGAGATTTTCAGGCTTTTGAGATTGTGTCTTATACTTAGTTTTTAAAACAAGGAGAATATTTGTAAAAACTTTTTAGTCATGTGATCAAGTTTATATTTTATAATACTCTTATTAATATTAAATTTATGCTCATGTAGATTTCCTTAGTTTGAATTTCACTGTTTTTTATTGTTCCATGTGTATTTTCTTCTATTCATTTATCTAATTTTAAAAAATTGAGAGATGGTTTTGATTTCATAATACAATGTTAATTCTAGGAGTATTGTGCTCCCATATTCTGAGTTGTTTGTTTTTGTTATTTTTTCTCAACTGATTATTTGATCAAACTCTTTAAAGCATTTCCCTGGCAAATTGTTTGCCATGGCAAGTGTAAATTGATTCTAGGAGTATTATTTTTGATAAGCATATTCCAAAAAAAAAAAGAGAGGAACATTTGTAAAAGTTGTCTTTGAGATTGTGTTGTGCTTTAACTTGTATTCAAATATGTTCTGATTTTTCACAAAAGTAATTGTATACTAAGTAAAAAAAAGGGGTATTATTTGAAATTGTTGCATAATTATATATTATATTCTGAGTCAAGATGTATTCACATTTTTTGCAATCATTTATTATCCTCAATTTTTAAATCCATATGAGACTTGGATTATGGGAATTTATCATTTAAGACATTAATTGCCTTTATTCTGAGTTATCAGATGACAGTTGGCCAAGATGCCATCCAATCACAAGAGGAATACATGCAAGAGCAGACACTGAACTGTCACATGAGGGGAGACATGCATGAAGTCAAGGTATGGCCGAGGGAACGGCTTTTGACTAATGTTGAGGTTGGATTCTCTTGGTTTAATATTTTATTCTCTTTTTCCCCACAATATTGTACAGATGGCTGGAAGTATTCATCCCACCCATCTCATTTCTACACCTGGCTTCTATGCTCCCTCCTATATGCCTGATGCCATGGACATCTCAATCCCATGTATCTGATTAAGTCTGACTCAGTTTCCTCCAATATGTTCGGTGGCATGGACATATATTCCATCCACCTATTTTAGACCTGGCATACTGCATGGGCAGTATATATTGCTCAAGTGTGGGAATGCTCATATCCCATCATTTCTCTGTTCTTTTATGGTAACCCCCATAATTATCTCAGGTGTCATGATAAATACAGTGTTGAATTTGGCCTTGACACCTGTTACCAATTATATTAGATTTTTTAATTTCTCATAATGGCATGAGGATAATTAGGCAGATGATGCAAAAAGTGATGAAACAAAGATAAAAAATTATTTTTAATAATTAATATCGCAGCAATTGTCTTCTCAATTACCCTCCATAAGGGGGGGACTATAGTAATATTATAATTTTAAAGAATGGTTCAATTTTTGTTTTATTATATGTTTCATGTGTAACAACTAAGATTCTGAATTCCCTTAGACATGTTTTTGAAAACTTTCATTGTTTGATTTGATTATTGACAAAGCTATTTTAAAGTTGTGTTAAGCTCAATTTTGTAGGAAATTTCCTGGCTAATTACCAGCATCCACACATCAACCCCTGAAAAGACTTCCATTCCACGACTACACCTAGAGGACATCTGAGAAAAGACTTTCAGAGACTTTAAATGAACAGTTTTGATTTGTTGTTTTTGTTGTTTTTTTTCTCTTTCTGTTATAATATACACCATCTGTAACATGTATTCTCTGCAGAGGCCCTCCCTTTGCAAGACTAATGTCAAAGCGTCGGTTCATGAGGACAAAAAAAAAATCGCCCCTCTGGACAAAACTTTCCTCTCTTCCTTTTCTATATTGTTGTTCACATATTATTAGTTAGCAATAGTTATTATATTGTTTTTACTGTTCCATCAAGGAAACATTTTGTTTCTTGAGGAACAACAGGGGGGACTGTAACGATTGGAATGACGGCACCTGCTGGATACTTACTGTAGAAGAGTTCTGCCCATGAAGCGAAGGTCTTTGAGGGCAAGACCAGGAGTCTTTTCTTTGGGAGGAAGTGACGCGGACTAGTGGGAGGAGGAAGGAAGAGACTGGCGCTGACTCTGGGGCTCTTTCTTGAGGACGCTGGCGGAGAAGGGAGCTAGAAATGTGCTCTCCCTTTAATAGATAGGAATCTGGGCCTTTCTCTCTCTCTTTACCAAATTCTTATTCTCCTTAATAAATGCTTAAAAGTCTAACTCTTGCTAAAGCTTATAATTTATTGGCGACCACTCATTAGATATTTTAGACAGTTTAGCTAGAATTTTAGCCCTTAACACCCTCTAACTCTCCGATGTTCTGATACATTATACCCAACCCCAGCCCACCCCACCCACTCTGGGATGCATCAGAATTTGACTTATCAATGTTCCTCAGACAAGGCACTCCATCTCTAGACTCTGATCACATTCACAGGTTATTCCCCATTACTGGAATGCTCTCCCGCCTCATTTCCGCTTCCTGACTTCCTTTAAGCCCCAGCTAAAATCCTTTTTTTTTTTTGGTGGGGCAATGAGGGTTAAGTGACTTGCCCAGGGTCACACAGCTAGTATTTGAAGTCAAATTTGAACTCAGGTTTGGTGCTCTATCCCCTGTGACACAAAGTAGGTGCTTAATAAATGTTCATTGACTATGTAATTTGTACTCTTAGGTTCCTGGGCATGCTAAGAGGTTAAATGACTAGTCTAAAATCCCACAATCAAATCCTTTCAGAGGCAGAACTAGAACCCAGGTCTTCTAGACTCCAAGACAAGCCCTTTATTCACTACACCCCTTTGCTTCTCAATAAATCATTCCTAATAAGAATTATTCAACATTTACAACCAGCTCATATTTCTATTATCACTTTAAGGCTTACAAAATGCTTTCCCAAAACAACCTTATGGAGTAAAAAGTACCATCATAATTATCCCCACACACACACACACACACACACACACTTTTTTTTCAGATACAGATACTGAGGCTTGGAAAATTTGTTGATTTGCCGAGCTGTGGTTATCGGAGGTAGTAAGTGTCAAAGTTGGGTTTCAGACCTTCAGGTCTCCCCTGACCTAAATATTCTATCTATACTGCCTTTCACAAGGACCAAATGAGATGGCATATGCAAAGCTTTTTGCAAACCTGAAAATGCTATATAAATGCAAGTTATTACTATTAAATGCTGCTCTATAGAAAGCACTTTGCAAACCTGAAAGTGCGCTATCCATATGAGTTCCTATTAATATCATAATTACAGAACACTTTATTGTATTTTCTCCTTCGGTCCTCAAAAGAACCCTGTAAAGGAGGAGGCATATGCATCATTACCCCCATTTTACAGAACATAAAATGGAGGTTTAAAAAAGTCAGGATCATACAACTAGTAAGCAGAGGAATTAGGGTTCAGTCTCAGAACTTAGAGCCCCAAATCTTGAAGCTTTTAAGTGCCTTATGAAGTTACATTAACCCATTTAAGTCACTTGTCAACTATAACAGACGATAGCTATTAGTCTAAATTATGGTTTTAGGTTTAAAAGAACACAAGAATTGTCTTTTCTTACCAAAGGACCTATTGCATGATCCTGGTCCATAGGGAATGTGTATCAGGCACGTATTAAAGACAGGAGTCAGAATGTAGATACATGCGTGTTCTTGTTGAGTCGTTTCAGTCGTGTCCAACTCTCTGTGACCCCATTTGGGGTTTTCTTGGCAAAGACACTGGAGTAGTGTGCCATCTCCTTCTCCAGTTCACTTTACAGGTATTGTTGTTTGTCTTTCATTCTCGAACAGGACCTTGACATTGGGGTGATATCATGACTTGCACTGAATTGGATTTAAGTGAGGGAGGTCTGTACAAGGTCACCAACCTCACTCTCTCCTCCAGAGCCATCTGGATCCAGTGGCAAGATATATATCACAATGACTGGAGATCGAGCCAGATGTTTAAGGCAATTGGAGTTAAGTGACTTGCTCAAGGTCACACAGCTAGTAAATGTCTGAGATGAGATTTGAACTCAGGTCCTCCTGATTTCAGGGCCAATGCTCTAGCCACTGCCCCACCTAGCTGTCCCAGATATAGGCACAATTTGTTATAAATGTCCTTCCCCTCACGCTTCCCAGTTCTGGCAAATCCACATGTACAGGTAGAAAAAAGTAATCTGACCTTCAGACTCCCTGTCCTCTTCTTCTCATATCCTAGGTTAGGTATTTTCTCTATGTTACTAGTACTTAAATACGCTAACATCAGATAGGAAAGGAAATACAAAGTGCTATTTCCTCTAAGACTTCAAGCCTCTGAGACCCACTTACCATCAAATACAATGGTGATCCATGTTCCTCCAGCAATGCTGCCCTCTTCAGGTATGATATGCCAACTCCTACAAGATGCTGAAAACAAGCAAGAGAAACATTGGAACAGAGGCCAGTTCAGTCCATCATTTATCTTATCTCTCTCAAAATCTATGATTCTAAGATGATTAGACATCTTGCCCTAGACAGGAGAATAGACAATTTTCTCTGCTTTGTCTTCCTGGCATGCACTCAAATCCCTCTTCCATTCATATGATCATAGATTTAGAGTTAGACATGACCTTAAAAAGGCATCTAGTCTGATGCCCTAAATTGACAGATAAGGAAACAGAAGTTCAGAAAGGTTAAGTGACTTGTTCACTTAATACTTTTGAAATTAAGCTTACTCTTGAGGGAGCTGGATAACACAGTGGATAGACAACTAGACCTGGAGTCAGAAAGACCTGCATTCAAATCTGGCCTCAGAAACTTATGAACTGTGTGACCCTAGGCAAGTCACATAACCTTTGCTGGCTTCAGTTTCCTCATCTGTAAAGTAGGAATAAAAATAGGACCCTCCACATTGTTGTGTGGATCAAATGAGATGATCCTTATAAAGCCCTTAGTGCAGTGCCTGGCAGAGTAAATGCTCTATAAATGTGCATTCCTTTTCTTTCCCCTTGCTCAAAGTGACTCAGCTGGTGACAGAGCTAGGATTCAAACCCAGTCTTCCAATTCCAAACTCAGTATTCTTTCCACTACACCATACTGCCTTCCATTGTAAAATAAAGACCCTGGCCTCTGGAAGGGCACAGCAGTTGTGTACAAGCCCAGTAAGATCCTTGAGGGCAGGGACTTTCATGTGTTTTTTTTGTTTTGTTTTGTAGCCCTAGGGCCTGGTCTGATCCCTAGAACAAAGCACAGTTATCCCTTCCACATCATGACTTTATCCATTGCAGTTTTGCTATATCTCAAGTAAGCATAAGAAATCAAATGGGAATTGGGGGTGGGGAGTTTTGTGGTAGCCACCGATGACATGGGAAGCACAGCAGATGACAAAGAAAAAGTTTAGAAACTCAGAAATGCACAAAAACATATATGAAGTATAATATCATATTTTATCCTTTAATACTATAATAATTCAGACTTATTCTCTGGTAGAAAGGGAAGGTCAAAAAATTTATACAGATTTTCTGGATCGTGGGGGTGGCGGACATAATTCTAACCCCTGAGATGTGGAAGGGATAACTCTAATGTTCATCAAGTCCTGCCCATAAACAGCTATAAAACTTTGCCTATGACTTCAATGACAGTCTTTGGTTGTCTGTTGTCCAAGAACCAGACTAGTTAAGTTCAGAGAACCTCATCACCAGACAGGTCACATAGCAATGAATTTGTCAACCACAGTATCCTCAAAGAGGGGCAGCTAGGCGATGCAGAGGATTAGAATGACAAGTCCAAAGCCAAGAATACTCATCTTCCTGAATTCAAATCTGGCCTCAGATGTTTACTAGCTGTGTGACTCCTGACAAGTCTTTTAACTGTTTGCTTCAGTTTCCTCATCTGTAAAATGAGGTAGAGAAAGAAATGGAAAAATGCTTCATTATTTTTGCCAAGAAAACCCCAAAAGGGACCACAAAGAGTCAGACACAACTGAACTAACTAAATATCAACCAAAAAAATTCTCAAAGAACATCTGCTAAGCCATAGGGGGATTGCAATCTACATCAATAGAGTATTTACACTAAGAAAATCACGACATGTAAATATTGAAGTAAGTTCCTTTTAGCAATATTTTCCCCAAACTATGCTTCTATGACATACTCTTTCACTGGGCTCTATTATGTCCATCACATTTCTTTGCTATGCCACTTATTTCCGAATTACAGGGGAATTCTTTTTTGGCAAGGCAATGAGGGTTAAGTGACTTGCCCAGGGTCACACAGCTAGTAAGTGACAAGTGTCTGAGGCCTAATTTGAACTCAGGTCCTCCTGAATCCAGGGCCGGTGCTCTTTTCACTGCACCACCTAGCTACCCCCCAGGGGAATTCTTTTTTTTTTTGGTAGGGCAATGGGGGTTAAGTGACTTGCCCAGGGTCACACAGCTAGTAAGTGTCAAGTGACTGAGGCTGGATTTGAACTCAGGCCCTCCTGAGTTCAGGGCTGGTCTTTTATCTGCTGCCACCTAGCTGCCCCCCCCCCCCCAGGGGAATTCTTAAATTGATCTTGTATCCAACTCTTCCACTTGGCCTACCCCTCCTTTGCTCCACTTAGGCTGGATCCCTCCCCACCAACTCTGTCAGTAAATGGACTCCTAAGTTTCATTAACTTTACCCCCCTCTGTCCTACAATTCAAAGTCATTTTTTTCTAGTCTTACCTATCTTTTCTAGAAAGAGGATGGCTAACGTTCTTAAATTTCATTTTATTTTTCAACAGATAAGCAGTTATTGTTTTCTCTTCCACCCAATCCCCAATTTAAGAGAAAAAAGCCCTACTTGTAGCAAATATGTATAATCAAGCAAGAACAAATTTCCACATTATTCATTCCCAATGTATTTCTAATCCATCTGGAATCCATCACCTCTCTGTCAAGAAGTGGGTGGCACACTTCATCAGTATTACTTTGTAATTGTGATTGATCATTGTATTGATCAGAAATATCACATTTTTCAAAATTCATTGGTTTTACAATATTGTTGTTGTTGTTTTGGTTCTGCTTATTTTATTCTATGTCATTTCATACAAGTCTTCCCAGTTTTCTCTGAAACCCTAGAGACCAAGGCTTAGAACACAACTAGAACTTTCTTGGTCGTTTTTGATGATATGAAATTGTTGTCTATTTCAGAATTGTCAAAGGGCAATCTACGCCACTCTCAGATATGGTAGAGGAGAAGAAATTATATTATTGAACTCCAGGTATTTCTGCACCAAGGAACCAAGAAAGGTGCAAAGGTCGATCTAAATGACAAAAAGGATGTGAGAATGGGTTTGACTAATTGAAGGCAAACATCGACTAATTTCTAGCAAAGGAAGAAAGACCATAAGCACAGAGATAGAGAAATCAGAGAACTTTGAAATAGTTACCTAGAAAAAAAATCTTGCCCAATATATAAGCCCCCTCCAAAATGTCCATTCTTGGCTTAAATAACTTCAGTCATAGTGAACTCATTATTTTATGAGTCCATTACATTTGTAGATGTTATCTATCATATCTATTATCAATAAAGCCTTATTTATACTCAGGCAAAATGTACCTTCCCATAACTTCTATCCATTACTCCTAGTATTTCTCTGGAGCTAAACAAAATAATTCTAATCCCCAATCCAAAAATAACCTTTTAAATAGTGGAAAATATCTATCATGTCCCTCCCTCAAGTCTTTTCTTATCCATATTAAATATCACTACTTCCTTCAAACATTCTACCTATAATATGGTTTCCAAATTCCTCATTAATCTCTCTGCTCTCCTCTGGCTGTTCTCTTTTGTTAAGGTCCTTCCTAAAACGTAGCTCTCAGAACTGAATACATTATTCAAGAAGTGATCTGCTCACGATGGCATACAGTATAACAATCACCTTTTTTTTTTTTATTCTGGAGCCTACATTTACATGAATGCTCTCCTTAAATTTGAATCTTTTTTTCAATCAGGCTATAAAAGGTGAAAATTTGAGATGAAGTACTTAACCTCATCCAAAATGGAAACCAAAAAGAATTGTTTGGATTAAATCACAGACTCATGGGATCATAGATTTAGACTGAAAAGGAACTTGGATGCTAGTAAATCCAACAACCCTGTCCCCATTTTACAGATAAGAAAATGAAGGCACAGAATAGTTAAATGATTTCCCCAATGTAACACAACTAGAAACTGTCTGAAGTGGGATTTAGAACCTAGGTCCTCTTGATCTCAAGTCCAGTGTTCTCTCCACTATGACATTCTTTCCCACTTTTGATCATTAATCATTGTATCAATATGTTTTAACTTTTGAATTTGACAACCTGTAGTTAAACCCAAATTACAGACAAATTATGATGGTGTTCCGTGTGTAACCATCACAACTGAAAGCAGTTTTGTGGAGTGAAAGAATGAATTACAGACACATTTTCCAGACGCAATATACTTCAAACATAGAACCAAGTAGGAGGGGAAAATGGACCATAAAGTAAGAAAGATAACCATGTACTTCCTTTCACGGATGAGCTACCACATCTAGAATATTGTGAAGGGGATTCTTGAGCTTATATTCCCCCTGGTCACTGATGCCCAAATACATAGTGATAACTCAAAAAGTCACACAGAATCTCACAATAGAAGGTCCATATAGATTGAAACAGTGAATTAAGTGTCCAAATTATCTATTGAGACTTATCATCTGTCAATGTTCATGTATTAGAAAGAATCACACAGTGTCTTACTCACCTGCCAAGAGGAGCATCTCAATACTCATCAGTGAGAGTAGCCAGGTAATCATCTTGTATTCTTAGATGAAACATTCTAAAGTCACTCAGTAATTATAAGCAAGATCCATTTTGATTGAAGTATCATGGTTTCTCTATTCTAAAAAGTGAGGTAAGAAGTTGATATCACAATTTTTCATCATAGTGCCTTAAGCTAGTGCCAAGCAAAAGAAAAAAAAATTCAAATTAGAACATCACCAAAGAGCCTTAGATTTTTCAGGAAGTCCCCAGGCTCTGGGAAAAGAGAATATCTAAATATGTTGGGTATAATTCTATTTGTGATTTGATCTCATATTTGTGAATTAAGTAGCAATAATAACCTCTCTCATGTCATGTTCATTGTGGAGAAAAAATTTCCAGAAGAATTTCTAATGTACAGAGGAAAGGAGAAAGGAGAGAGAGAAAGAGAGAATAAGGAGGAGAGATAGGGACAGAGTGGAAGAGGAGAAGGAGGAGGAAGAGAAGAAGAAGAAGAAGAAGAAGAAGAAGAAGAAGAAGAAGAAGAAGAAGGAGAAGAAGGAGAAGAAGAAAGAGGAGGAGGAGGAGGAGGAGGAGGAGGAGGAGGAGAGAAGGAAGAGAAGGAGAGAGAGGCAAGAAAACAGAGAGAGAAGAGAGAGAAGTAAGATACATCAGAAGATATGAAGAGGGAAAGTTATTTTCAGCTGGGGGAGGAATTGGCATGAAGATCAGACAGAAGACTAAGGATAAAGAAGGGAATAATCATCTGATGGTCTTGACATTCTTTTTGAGAAAAGTCAGTGAAGTCCTCAGGTGAAATAAGAGCTCTATTTTGACAGGACAAAGAATATGTGGGGTTTGGACAATACATACCCATACTTTCCTAGCCATACAAATTTTTATGAAAATAACTTGTGTGTGACAGAGGTAAGGTATATATCACTTATACATGACTTATACATGGTGCAGTGGACTGAGCTGGCCTTGGTGCCAGGAAGTACTGGTTTTAAGTCCCTCTGACACACCCTACCTATATGACCCTAGGCAAGTCACAGCTTCTCAGTGGCTCAGGCCACTCTGTAATGCCCTAATTTGCAGAGCAAATGCTAATCTGCCTTTGTGGAAGTTCCTCACTGGAAACTTCCAACAATGATGAGATCATAGGTGTCAGCAAAACAAAAACAAAAACCACTCCATATCCCACATGAATGTCTTAGTAGGGAACAGGTAGGCTTTTACAAGTAGTAGTCCATAGTGGACCACATCCTTATCTTTAAACAATTCTCTACCTTACAACAGCCTTTCATCCTAGTGCCTACCTCACAGGGTTGTTGTTATGAGGATCAAATGAGATGATATTATAATTTTTGTAAAGTCTTTAGCCCAATGCCTGGAACATGGCAGGTACTTAATAAATGCTTGTTCCCTTCTTCCCCCGCCCCATAGTATTCCCCAATAGACACTGTCTGGTATAGGCAGTCCGGTTCATTAATTATCCATTGAACATGCCATAATTATTCTTAAATCTTGCATATTTAGTCAATCAACAAACATTTATTAAGTGCCTGCTATGTTTTAGCACTGTGCTAAGCATGGGGATACAAGAAAGAGACAAAAGACAACCCCTGCCCTCAATGAATTCACTATTTTTGACCCATGAAAATTCTAAAGATCCTTTTTAGATCCAGCTCAAGTTCTGTCTTCTCCACCCTAACTACTCCAAGTCTTATTGACCTTTCTTCTCTGAACCTTGGGATGCTTACAATTAAACACAGAACTTAGCACTCAAATATTATGTATTGTCATCTTTGTCCATGATAATATGTGACAATACTGGCTGTTTCCTTTTTCAGCCTCAGCACCTCTTAAAAAAACTATCAGGGG
This sequence comes from Dromiciops gliroides, assembly GCF_019393635.1. Taxonomy (NCBI): domain Eukaryota; kingdom Metazoa; phylum Chordata; class Mammalia; order Microbiotheria; family Microbiotheriidae; genus Dromiciops; species Dromiciops gliroides. Next base: position 270,427,516 of record NC_057864.1, read on the forward strand.
AAGGTAGTTGGCACAGTGGATAAAGCACCGACCCTGGATTCAGGAGGACATGAGTTCAAATCCTGACTCAGACACTTAACACTTACTAGCTGTGTGACCCTGGGCAAGTCACTTAACCCTCACTGTCCTGCAAAACAAAAACAAAAACAAACCTATGTTGTTCAGTCATGTCTGACTTTTTGTGACCCCATTTGGGGTGTTCTTGGCAAAGATACTGGAGAGGATTGTCAATTCCTTCTCCAGCTCATTATAGAAATGAGTAACTGAGGCAAATAGGGTTAAGTGATTTAACAAGGGTCACATAGCTAGTAAGTGTCTAAAGCCAGATTTAAAACTCAGAAACATAATTCTTCCTGACTCCAATTCTGGCACTCTGTCCAATGTGCCACCTAGCTGCCTCAAATATCATCTACTAAGTAACAAATGTGATTGTGATTTGCTCTATAGAAGGAGCATCTACATTGACAAAATCCCAGATCTTTGAACCATAGGAGTGGTGGTTTGAGCCAGATTATAGTCTCCATAAGAGGAAAGACCATGTCTTTATTTCTTCCATACTTTTCTGAGGGCATGAAAGCACAGTGATGAAGATATAGTAGATTTTTTTTTTGGTGAGGCAATTGGGGTTAAGTGACTTACCTAGGGTCACACAGCTAGTAAGTGTTAAGTGTCTGAGGCCGGATTTGAACTCAGATCCTCCTGACTCCAGGGCTGCTGCTCTATCCACTGTGCCACCTAGCTGCCCCATATAGTAGATTCTTAATAAATGGGACTCAATTCAATTCAATAAACATATATTAAGTACATAGTATGTGCCAGGCATCGTGCCAAGTGCTGGGGATACAAAAAGGGGTCAAAGATAGTCTTTGACAGCAAGGAACTTACAATCCCAGTGGGGGAGACAACATGGAAACAAATATAAAGCATGCTATATACAGGATAAATAGGAAAATAATTAACAGAGGCAAAGCACTAGAATTAAGAAGGGTTGGGAAAGTCTTCCTGTAGAAGGTGGGATTTCATTTGGAACTTAAAGGAAGTCAGGAGGGCCATTAGTCAGAACAGAGGAGGGAGAGTTTTCCAGGCATGACAGAGAGCCAGAGAAAATGCCCAGATTTGAAAGATAGAGTATCTTGTTCATGGAAGAGTCAGGAGGTCAGTGTAACTAGATCAAAGAGAACATGGCAGAGACAACGGTATAAGAAGACTAGAAAGGTAGGAGGAGGTTAGGTTATAAAGAGCTTTGAATACCAAGGGCTTATTCAAAATATGTTACAAAGGTGAAATTGACAGGCATTGGCAACCTGTGGGAGGATATAGATAGTAATGAATCCAGAATGATTCCCAGGTGGTAAGCCTGAGGGATTGGGAGGATGGCATTCCCCTTAAAAATCAAGTAGTCCAAATATCCCCATTTTACAGAGAAGGAAACTGAAACTCACAGAAGAGAAGTGATTCACCCAAGTCCAAACAGGTTATAAGTGGCCTCTGGAATTCAAACTTAGGTCCTATGGATCCAGGTTCAGTTCTTTTTCCTCCATAACTCACTGTTTCCTATTTACTTGCCAATTTGAATTTAAGGGTTTTATAAATTACTTTATAGAGAAGCAGAATGAGGGGCAACTAGGTAGATGGAGTACCAATCCTGGAGTCAGGAGGGCCTGAGTTCAAATCCAGCTTCAGACACTAGCTACATGACCCTAGGAACTGCTTATACTCATAAAATCACAGGTCCAGTCCCTGTCCCTATAAACTACTTAAATGAGTAGTGCTCTCTCCCCATAACTACGTCTAGGTGTATTATATAGAGACTTTGCTGAGAATGAACCCAGAAATGAATCATAAGCTAAAAATGTTCCTGGAACTCTTATTTCTTGTTTTCTTTTTAAATTTAATTTATTTTATTCTGAAATTTAAAAAATAAAGAAAGCATCTCTATAACATGATGGAATAGAAAAAAGATTACAAATTGGCAAATCTATTATGTACAACTTGCTATTCCCTTCTCAATATTCCTATTTAAATAAATATATTAATTAAAGTTATCATGTAAGTTTCTTCTTTTATTAATGTCTTTCTTTTATTAATGTCATTATCTACCATTTTACATATCATTTTTATGCATCACTTGCTACCACCCACCTCCATCACTGAAACCTCTCTTATAACAAAGAATAAAAGTTAAACAAAGGTGACCAACATATTGTACACAGCAAGGATTGTATCCAAGTGGCAGCTAGGTGACACAATGGAAAGAGCATCTTCCTGAGTTCAAATCTGGTCTGAACACTTACTAGCTGTGTGACCCTGGACAAGTCATTTAACACCATTTCCCTCAGTTTCTCATCATGTAAAATTAGCTGAAGAAAATGGCAACACTTCAGTATCTTTTCTGAGAAAACCCCAAATGGAGCCACAAAGAGTCAGATGCAACTGAAACAACTGAACAAGAACAGCAAAGGATTATATCCAACATTCCATACCCATAGTACCTTCTAATGAGACAACAACAGTATATTTCATTAGCTATAATTCAGGGCTAATATTTGACTGAATCAATTTCAAGACTATGTCAATCAAGGGCCATGGAGGCTTTTGGCTACACTTCCGAAAGATCGATAAACCATATATCCTGTTTGGACAGAAAAATCTAGGCAAGGATAGGGTTTTTCCCCATATGTACCCATATATGGAATTGCTCTCTTTGGAGCCAACTGGGGATAAAAGAGTCAAATTAATAGCATATTTAACTAGTGAGGCCCTCAAAAATGGTGGCAGTGATAGCTTGTTTATGCTGCTACAGAGACCTGTATCACAGAAACTCTTCTCCCCAAAATCAGAGTAGACTTAGAAACAATCATCACAAGCATTCTGTTTTAAGAAAGCCCGATAATCAAAGAAAATAATTTGCTAAACAAATGACTGGGTGTGGGGGGTGATTATTTGCATCACAAAAGGGATTATATAAAGCCTTTACCAGAAAACAATATGCCCAGGGAAACCTTTCTCTATCTAATGCATGTGTTTCTGAAATCAAATACTCTTTAACTTAAATCATGCCTTTCCAAGTACTGATGCCCTGAATGTGCTACCCTCTGTTCTTTCAAATTAATCATCCCTTGCATCTGACAGAGTGCTATTGGCTCAGGATAAACTTTCCCCAAACTGCATCTGCTAGATCCTCATTCGATTTGGGGACCTACTCCCTAAAGCTTCAAACAGTGGAATCAATCATTTCCTATTCCATGCCTTTTTTAGAAAAAAAACCTGAGTCCAGGTCTTCCTCTCTGTCTCCAGACCAGAGCAATCAAGTCAATAAAAGAATGTTTTTTTGGTTTTGTTTTGTTTTTTAGTGATGGCTAGCATCCACAGATACCCCACAGGGATAAACTCAGCTTTCAGAATATTTTTCCTACCCCTTCCCCCACCCCGAGATTTTCAGTTTTTGGAAAAACAAAAAAACAAAAAAACTTTGACTCGGTCTCATCTCCTCTCCTCTCCCTACCTACCCTCCACTTTCCCTCTGAAACCTTTGTGTCAGTGAAATAATTATCATTTTCCTTTATGTGACCCATGTCAATATCAAGGCTACACTCCATGCTGGGAAGCTTGACCTTGAAAATAGACAATGAGACAATTGCTATATGGGACAGTTCCCCCTTTTCCCTTACCCTGTTCCTTCCTCAGACAGGATCAGTGGAGAAATTGTCTTTCCTTTCCAAATGATTTCGCTTCTCTCAAGGGTGAATTCTTCAACAAGAGACAGCAGGCTATTATTTGGTTAAAGCCCAGCCTGCTGCTGCTGCCTTGCAGGTAACTCATTCATGTCAGATTGTAACTCACCTAACTCATTTGTGCCCTGACCAAATGGGTTGCAAAGTAAAAGTCAGTAGTTGTCCATAGGGCAGGCTTAATGATTAACACAAACTACTTACCCTTGCTTTTTTTTTTTTCCCCTTGGTGGGGGGGGGGGTGTCTCTTATTAATGACCAATGGAAAAGTGACCTGAAATTTTTATCCACTTACAGCATGTGCCCCTGCAAAGAATTTCAAATATATTCATCCAAAGGGATATGCAAGCACTTAGACAAACATTGGAACAATTGCTCACTACAGCAGGCATAGAATGGGAGGCCCAAGACCAGGTAGACTGTTGTTAGTCCCACAAAGCTTTCTGTTCATGGGTGTGGCAAGAGTATTATTTTAAGACTGGGCCTGGTAGTCTTGAGACCACCAGGACAGTTTCCCCTTAAGGGAGGCTAAAAGCTTTTGGAACATACTCATGGAAATATACTGACAATAACATTTTTCAAAGGTTATATAACTGTGTCCTCCAACTAATATTTTGTCTACCACCAGCTTGTTATTTTCTCCCTGAGGAAAAAAAAAAACCCAAAATAATATTTTGCCCTGATCCCTCATATGCAATTTGGCTGGCTGCAGGGAGGCTCTCCACAATCACAGTATAAGAAGCTCACTCTCAGAAGGTCCTTTCAGAGTGCTCCCTCTCCTCCAGCAGAAGCACATCTTCCTGCTGAATCATCACCTTTCAGCTCAATGAATGCCCAATAAAACACTACCCTTACATGAGCTATGTTCTATCCTAGTGTCTACACACAAGAGTTAACTGAGTCAACACACCCGAGCCATCTGTTGGATTTCCTTTTCCTCTCTTCTCTTCCATCTCTTCCCCATTTCTTACAATAAAGCTTTGAATTGAACTCACTTCTCTTGTATTAGATGTTATTCCCAACACCACCCCAACATTTCTGATTGGCCCAAGGTCCTTTCCTTAGACATAAATTGGGTGTCTGGACAAGAACTTAAATTAATTTTTGGGTTTTTTGGGGGTTTTTTAGGACTTAAACTATTGACAGCCACACCTACAATGGGGGAGTATGACACTCAGTTGTTGAAAGCAAGGGTCAATAGAGGAAGCCTACATCATCCCAGGAGGGCCTCCCTTATGCCAGAGGACTATCTCAAAATGAGAACCTTCTTTTTCTTTTTTTTTTTTTAAGTGAGGCAATTGGGGTTAAGTGACTTGCCCAGGGTCACACAGCTAGTAAGTGTTAAGTGTCTGTGGCCGGATTTGAACTCAGGTACTCCTGACTCCAAGGCCGGTGCTCTATCCACTGCACCACCTAGCTGCCCCAAAATGAGAACCTTCTTAACCTCTTCATCAAAGGGAATCATTTCTTTTTGGCCACACCACAGGCACTCCGATTAGTGGGCTGGGGTTTTTATGCACATTTTACAGATGAGAACCTTAATAGGAAGACACAAGAGAGACTGGTTCAGAATCAGAGCATGCCAGGCTTCCTGACTAACACCTACCCTCTGTCTCCTATCCCTGGTTTCCTCAACCATGTATAAGCTTTTGGATTGTCTGCATCTACCTTCTAGTCTGAAGATGGGAAGGCTTTCAGTGCCAAGATGGTGGAATGAGGAAACATTCACCACCACTACTGTCCCACCACTCTCACATTTCTGTCCAAATAACTTGCAAACAGTCTGAAGATGGGTAACTGCTTTTGTTCTCCATTGATAAGGAGATAGAGAACCTAGTGGAGCTAATAAATTAACAAGTATTTATTAAGTAACTACTATGCACTGGGAAATATACCATGGACTTCATATATAAAGACAAAAATGAAACACACTGGGCTTTCTTGAGCTTATGTTCTATCTGGAAAGATGATATGTACTTGGGGTAGCTATATGGCACAATGGAAAGAGCACCAGGCTTAGGAATATCAATGTTCCGATATGTCCAATATTGTAAAAGTATAGGGTACATAAGATGCCCTTTCTGATCAGCTGACTAGAAGTGCCCTCCTCCCAAATTACCTTGAATGCATATGTATGCATGATCAATCCATTTCTCTTTGAGTTTGACACCACAACTCTAGGCTTCTGTCTAAGAGGTACAGAGGTGCTGACCTGCACTGTCAGAGTAAGTTTATCCACCTGGGAGTTCTCTGCACCATGGAAATCAAAGGTCCCATCTATCATGTGAGTAACACTATGCTAAACCCTGGGGATACAAGGTTCTGACGAAGGCCTAGCTTCTTAAACAGTGGGTTGGCACCCCATAAGAGGTCACATAACTGAATGGGGGGGTCGTGAAAAATTTGGCAACAGAAAAATGTTATGTATATCCTATGCCTATATACCCAGGGTCATGTCAAAATTTCTCTGGAATAAAGGGCTCATGAGTGAAAAAAGCTGAAGGAGCCCTAAACTAAGGCATAGTGTTGTACCTTGGGAAACTGAGCCTAAGACAAATGAAGAGACATGTCCATGACTGGTCACACAGCTGGTAAGTGCCTGAGGCAGATTTGGATCTCAGTACTTTTTTTTTTTGTGAGGCAATTGGGGTTAAGCGACTTGCCCAGGGTCACACAGCTAGTTAGTGTCAAGTGTCTGAGGACGGGTTTGAACTCAGGTCCCTCTGAATCTAGGGCCAGTGTTTTATCCACTGCACCATCTAGCTGCCCCGGATCTCAGTACTTTTTGATGCCAAGTCAAGGTGGTGGTTGTTTGTCCTTCATTCTCAAAGAGGACCATGACATTGGGGTGATATCATGACTTGCACTGAATTGGATTTAAGTGAGGGAGGGCTGTGTAAGTAAGGTCACCAGCCTCACTCCTCCAGAGCTATCTGGGTCCAGTGGTGAGATCTCTATCAGGATGACTGGAGATGGCCCCAGATGTTTAAGGCAATTGGAGTTAAGTGACTTGCCCAGGGTTACACAGCTAGTAAGTGTCTGAGGTGAGATTTGAATTCAGGTCCTCTTCACTCCAGGGTCAGTGCTCTATCAACTGTACCACTTAGCTGCCCTGCCAATTCAAGCTCTCTGTTGATGATACACTTATCTGACTTAGGTACACAAAATGAAAAGAGACCTAATCTCAATGAACTTACATTCTAATGTCAGGAGACAACAAGGCAGCTAGGTACTTTAGTGGATAGAGCACTCTCAGAAGATCACTTTGGAGTGCTGGGTTTGGAGTCAGGAAGACCTTAGTTTGAATCCAACTTCAGACTCTTATTAGCTGTGTGGTCCTGGGCAAGTCACCTCTGTCTGCCTCCCTTTCCTCATCTACAAAGTGAGAATAATAATAGCCCCTGACTCCTAGGGCTGTTGTGAAAACCAAAGGAGATGATAATATTTGTAAAGTGCTCTATAAACCATAAAACACTACAATCATTATTACAAAAACATAGCAAAAAGTTAAGAAATACATACACAGGGTCAAACACTTTGCTTCTGAGACAGGACCTGAACTCAAATCTTCCTGTCTGTGAGGCCAGCTCTCTATCTACCCTACTATACTATCTCTCCTGCTAACTATAACACAAATATTTCTTGAACTGACCTGAATTGAATTGGTGGTAAGAAGTCCCTATCTTGGAATATAGACAAAGCAGTATTAAAATAGACAGTGGTGATCCTGACCCAGAATTAGTTTCTTAGTTCTGCTTTACATACTCCAGTATAGTCAAACCCTTGCCTGGTATTTCTGACCTGAGCTAGGATCTGGTGTCTGACCCTCACCTGGCACCTTTCTTGCCCCCACCCACCCACTCAACCTCACCACCACCATGGAAGATTTCTCAGGATACAATGAATCATCAACAAGGTGTGTAATTTAAGATTCTAAATGTGGATTCTAATGTGTTCCCCCAGTTTGGGGTAAACTGACTAAAAATCACTGATAAAACGAGTTTAGGGTTTTAAGGGTTTATTGGAAAATAGAAAGAAAAAGAATGAGAACAGAATTCTAACAGCCTGGCATTCCTATCTTTCCTCAAATTTCCTGTGAAGTCCTCCGCCGCCACCACCATCAAGTCCGGAAGCCAAAAAGGGCCCGCGCTCTCTGTGCAGGCTCCCTTTCCTCCTTCCTGTCTCCTCCCAGACCATAGGAGGCTCCTCCAGTTGATTGGCTGGTAGACTTGATAGACAGCACCCATGAGCAAACGCCATTTCCTGACGCCAAGGAAAAGCCACAATGCCTCTGAGGCATTTTCCTCATGGTGGAGCTCTCCACAGCAAGTCTCCAGTAGGTGGCGTCATTCCAATCATTACAAAGGGAAGGACAGGACTCAGTTAATCTGAGCCCCTGATTAATTCCATGGATCCACAGCCTCAGACAGAGAGGCAGCTAGGAGGCAAAGTGGTTAAGAGCTCTTGAGCTTAGAGTTAGGAAGAACTGAACTCACTAGCTGTGTGACTCTGGGCAAGTCACTTGACTACTGTTTGATTCAGTTTCCTCATCTGTAAAATGAGGGGGCAACAATAGCACTGACTGTAAACTTTCTAGAGTGATTTTGTACCATGATTTTGTTCCCTAATAACCAACGGCAGAGAGAAAGACAGTGAAGGAGAGAGTGACACAAACATATGCAAATCCCGTATGGATGAACCTGGTGACAGAGACACTCTCAGGACCTCAGGAGCACTGACATCAAGATGGTATAGGGAGGGGGCAGCTAGGTGGTGCAGTGGATAGAGCACCGGCCCTGGAGTCAGGAGTACCTGAGTTCAAATCCGGCCTCAGACACTTAACACTTACCAGCTGTGTGACCCTGGGCAAGTCACTTAACCCCAATTGCCTCACTTTAAAAAAAAAAAAAAGATGGTATAGGGAGAAGTGGGGTCTATGCTCCCATTGGCCAAGGAGGGCATAATGATCACTTTCTCCCACCTTGAAGACTATAGGGCATCCAGGGGGAACATGCAAGGATCATAGACCCAAAACTGGAAGGGATGGCAGACGCCATCTAGTCCAACCATCTCATTTTATAGAAAAGGAAATTGAGGTTTCAAATGGTTCTGTGAATTGTCCTAAGTCATATAGATACCAAAGAGCAGAGTACTATTTGTATCTGTTTTTATGTCTCCCCATCAATACAAGAATACACACTGACTGAGATGTGGCTGTCTGTTGTTACATTCCACAAATATGAACAGAAATAATGACTGATTTAATAATCATTCATAAGACTCCTCTTCCTAAGTTCAAATCTGGCCTTAGATACTTACTAGCCATGTGACCCTGGGCAAGTCTCTTAACTCAGCCTCAGTTTCCTCATCTGTAAAATGAGCTGGAGAAGGAAATAGCAAGCACTCAAGTATTTTTGCCAAGAAAACCCTAAATGGCATCACAAAGCATCTGACATGGCTAAAACAAGTGAACAATGACTAATGGGAGATTTGTAGTCAGAAGTCCTGTGTTTGAATGCCAGCTTTTACACTTAAAATCTGAAAAACCATCAGGAAGTTAGCCAGCCTCTGTGATTCTGAATTTTCTGATCTATAGAATGAAAGTGTTGCCCTCCAGAGGGTCTCTAAAGTCCTTTCCAACCTTAAATTTATGAAACTATAAGAAGCTAATCAGGGTTTATTTAATTCTCCTTAGGCTTTCTGTTTCATCCATGACAAAAGCCAGATAAACGCTACACTTTCCCCGAGCTGGGTTCAAATAACTTCTGAAGAAAAAAAAAATCTCCCTTTGCTGTAGTTTAATATGATGTTTCTTCATCATATTCATGGGTAGAGACAGGTTTGAGTTCTAGCTCTACCACTTAGAGCTCTGTGTCTCTAGTTCAGGATCCTTATCTATAAAATGGGTCTAATAATAATTGCATAACCTTCATTACAGGGTTATTGTGATGAAAGAGCATTGTAAACCACCATTACCACCCCAAATGCTATATAAATACCAATTTTTATTCTAATTATTTTTTTCATCATCATTATTACTTTTACACCACGAGAGTAAGAATAAGGAAAATTATGAGCGGCAGTAGAAGGCTACATGTCCAAATGGAAAATAACCAATAGATTTTTCCCTATGTTGCCTCTGGCCACGAGCTCTTTGCAAACCAACACCTGGTATCCTTCTCAGGGGCTAGGGCACAGAAAACCTCACCATGGGCTGAGAAGAACAAGCCCCATTCCTCAATTATGCTGACCTGTTCTCAAATACACTGTGAATCAGAGCAGGGAAAACCCTCTCTCTTTACCCACAATGCTTAGAAATTCTAATTTCCTGCAAAGCTCATTTGAAGGACCACCATTTAACTGAGGCCCTTCTTGATATCTACCCCCATTCCCAGCTTCCATTGCCATTCCCCCCAACTATGGAGATTAGATGAATGGATGGATAGATAGATAGATAGATGTATACACATACATATATACATATATCTCTTGCATTTAATGTATTATATAAGATAAACATATAATATAAATTTATTATATATAATATTTATAGAAATATAATTTAAAATAGTTATGCATAGCTAAATATTAAATGATTCATAGCTATCTTAATGTTCTATAATTGTTGGTATATTAATATGTATTATAATTAATTGATAGCTATATATTAACTATAAGTATATATTAAATTAATTCTAAATTAGCCCTAGTTAACTATGGCTATATATTAAATAGACAATTAGATACAGGATGTCCCAAAAGTCTTAGGGCAGTTTTAAGCTTTAATAACTTCATAAGTATAAATGCTACAAACTTAGCAAAAAACAACATTTGAAAGATTATTTATTTAAAATTTTAAATATTAATAGAGTTCTTATTAAAATTTAACATAACTAACATCTTGTGGTCTACATCACTCTAATCAATTATTAAACTTTGCAAAAACTTTCATCAACAGCATCTCAGACACCAAAAGAATTGCATTTGCACTCCTAACCTTAAGAGCATCCAAAGAATCAAGTTTTGATGGATACTGGACAGTGCTGAAAAGAAAATCTAATGGAGAGAGATAAAGTGATCAAGGTAGTCAAGCACAAGGGTCTCCCCTATCAATCAGCAAGTCTGAGAATCATCTAGAAACTATCACATACATAATGCATAATGACAGGGCATCCCATCTTGTTAAAATTAAAACTTACTATTCAAAATTCACAAAGCTTTATAAGTATTTAAAAATTTAAATAAACTTCCCAGTGATATTGTTGCAAATTTTTAGCATTTATACTCTTGATGGTATTAAAGCTTAAGACTGCACAAAGACTTTTGGGACAGTCTGAATCTGTGTGTGTGTGTGTGTGTGTGTGTGTGTGTGTGTGTGTGTGTGTGTGTGTTTGTCTCCCCAGTAGAATATAAGTTCCTCAACAGCAGGAACTGTTTTCATCTTTATAACCCTAGCACCCAACACAATGACCGGGACTTAAAAAATGAATCACTCTAATGAATGATTACTTAATGATAGTTTTCCCTCTATTCAGTCTACTCACTCTGAATTATACAAGTAGAAAACTTGAAATATTTTTACCTCACTTTAAACTCAATGTATGATTGGAATATATAAAACATTGGTACTAGTCCCCCTTATGCAGTTAAATGACTAATCGAGTCTAATTTACATACTCTTCTGGGAATAGATCCATTGGCTAACTCTGTGCTCTTAGGGAAATCATTTGCCTCCCTGACCCTCTATTTCCTATTCTACCAAATGGAAAGGATACACAAAAATATCTCCAGAGCAATTCCCAGCTTTACAGCCTAAGATCTTAATATTCTATTATGTAAAGTTTTATATTTATCCCAGATAGACATATGTAACTGTGTGTTATTTCCCCAATGTAATGTAAGGGACTTGAGAATGGGGATGGTTTCATTTTTAACTTTGTATCTGCTCAGCTGTCAAAGTGATCTTCCTGCTATATAGATCTGACCATGTAACTATTCTCCTCAATAAATTCTAGTGGCTCCCTGTTACCTCCAATTAAATATGTAATATGTTTGGCTTTTAAAGCTTTTTATAACTTTTGGTCCCTTCCTACCTTGCAGCTTATGTATTCCCTTTCTTTGTTTATACTTCATGAAAGCCTCCCCTGTGTACCTAGCAGTATACATAGTCCTGTCCCAGCACTCACATTTTTGCCTTTCTTTGTATTTTCCTAACACTTAGCACGATACCTGGCACATTTATTACACATGATAGGTGCTTAATAAATGTTTTTTTTTCATTTATTCTTGACTTTGATTTTATTGAAATGAGCCTTCACTTCCTGCCCCTCCCCTCTTCTTTGAAACCTGACTTCCCTCAATCCCTCAATAATAACTCTAGGTCTTCCTGCTATCATTCCTTAAACCTCCAGGTGTATTATCAGACATTAGATCCTTAGACTTGAGCTATTTCTTACCCAGGTTTGCTTCACTCACTTAATTCTCCACTATGCCCCATGAACTGGTTAACCCCCATGGTTACTGTACCACTCACACACCTTTCATTTAATGTAATGAATTCTAGTGTTAGTTAGGGATGACTAGGTGATGCAGTGGATAAAAAGTCGTAAGTTCAAATCCAGCTTCAGACACTTACTAGCTGTGAGACCCTGGGTAAGTCACTTAACACTGTCTCAGTTTCTTCATCTGTAAAATGAGCTGGAGAAGGAAATGGCAAACCACTCCAGTATTTTTGCCAAGAAAACCCCAAAGGGGGTCATGAATAGCTGGACATGACTGAAACAACTGAACGATAACAACAAATGGTAATAACAGCTAATAAATTGTGTGTATATATACGTATTATATACGTTATATATAATATATATGTATATGTGTATGTATATGCATATGTTGTGATGTTTAAAATCTATATTGTGGTCGCCTTAAATTAGAAGCTTTAGCACCAGTCTTTGGGCATTACACATTTATTAAGGCATACAAGTATTAACATGGAGTTCAGAAAGTTAAGGAAAGGCCTATCTAGCCTAGAGTTCCAGCCTTGTTGGGTTCTTCCTCAAGTCCTCCACCACGAGCCTGCTTTAATCAGGAACCCTCCAGTAAGCTGATTGTGGAAGCTTTTTATAGGTCTGGAACAGAGGCGGTCCTTACACACTGCTTCAAGCTGATTGGTTGGCGTCATCCAAATCCATTGGTTTTGAAGGTGTTCTCAAATTGAGTTCACAGTCTAGCTTCTGAGAACAATACCTTCTTAAGGGCTAGCCAGGTGTGATTACAATCCAGTTAACTTGAAGTAGGCTAATCAGCAGTCAATCACTCTCACTTGATTCAATCAGTCTAGATTAATCTCCAGGTGGGTCTTTGAGTATCTGCTAAATCCCATTATTTCATCACAATGTGTGTATATATATATATATATATATATATATATATATATATATGTATGTATATATATATGTATATATATATGTATGTATATATGTATGTATGTATGTGAGTGTGTATAATGCTTAGTATGTGGTAGATGTTGTGTTAAGTACTTTACAATTATTATTTCGTTTGATCCTCACAACAACTCTGGGAGGTAAATAAATTATTATCCCAATTTTTCAGACACAGAAATTGAGGTAAATAGAGGTTAAGTGATTTTCCCAGGGTCATACAGCTAGTAAGTGTGTGAGATCTGATTTGAACTCAGGTCTTCCTGATTCCAAGCCCAGCACTCTCTCCTCTTTGATACCTAGCTGGCAATACCAATTATCATCTCATTTGAGCTTCTTGCTAACCCTGTGGGGGAGATGCTATGATGGCCCCCATTTTGCAGATATTAAATTCATCTTCACAACCTTACTCAATCAATCAACAAACATTTATTAAGCCCTTACTATGTGCCAAGCACTGTGCTAAGCACTGAGGACACAAAGAAAGGTAAAAATAGCCCCTACCCTCAAGGAGCCTGTTACAGTCTAATGGGAAATACAATATATAAATAACTAGGTATATTTTATAGTTTTAGATATGCAGACATGTGTATGTATATGTAAATGCACATACACACAGAGAGAGATCAGATGGAAAGTTAACATAACAGGGGGAGTCATTAACAGAAGATAGAATAGAGAAAGTCCTCCTAAAGAAGGTGTGATTCAAACTGAGTCTTGAAAGAAAACAGGAAAATTTAGAGGTAGAGATAAAGGTGGGAGAGAATTCTGGGAATGAGGGATATCCAGGACAAAGTCAGGCCATGAGTGTTATGTTTGAGGAACAACAAGTAAGCCAACATAACTGGATTCTTCAGTGTGTTGAGTGTAAGAAGACTGGAAAGTTAGGAGCAAGTCAGCTTGTACAGACTTTTAAGTGCCAAATAGAGGACTGTATTATATCCTGGAGGTCATAGAGAGTCAATAAACGAGTTTATTGAGTAAAGGGTGGTATGGAGACCCATTCTTTAGGAAAATCACTTGGACAGTTGAGAAGACAATAGATTTGAGTGCAGAGAAACTTGAGACAGGGAGATCAATTAAGAGACTGTTACAATAGTCCACTTGATAGGTGATAAGGGTCTATACTAAGATGGTGGTTGTATACATAGGAGAAAGGAGACATATATGGAAGATATTATGAAGGTAGAAATGACAAGATTGGTCTATGGAATGGATATGTAGGATGATGAGAGTGAAGATTCAAGGATGACTCCAAGGTTGCATAACATTTATTTAATAAAAGGCCAAAGCAAATAGCCATAACTTATACTCAATAGAAAGAAAGAGTAGGAATAATCAAAATAAAAAGAGTCCATCCACAAACCTGGATCACATTATCATACCAATGCACAAAATGTCTGGTGGATAAATAGGGTGCACACATTAATAGCAGAAACACACGGGAGTAGGGAAATGCATGTATTCAGGGCAACTCTTGACTTTGGGTGGCAGGCCATGGTGTCTTTCATCTCTTTAGAGCATACATCATTTATTACCTACTGGGCAAAACCACTTCTCTTCTATCTCTTCCTCTTTTGGTCATCACAGCTTTCTTGTTTTTCAAAGTTATTTCTCAGCTACTCATAAGCTGTTGAGCAGGGACAAGTTCTTTTAGCATAGAGCCACTATTGGCAGGGTGCTGAGAAAATGCTTTCTTTCTTAGGCAGAAATTAAGAATTGTTATTTTCTCCCATGTCTGTTTTGGGGCCCTGCATAGTTTCTCTTATAGTTTCAGTGAAATTGCTGCTTCCTTTGTACCTTGGATGAAGTTTTGGAGCCCAAATACAGTAATTCTAAAATACAGATGAGATTAGATAACCATAGAAGTGCTGGAAAATCTATCCTTCTTAATATCTATGTGTTGTCTTCCTTCTACTTATAAGTATTCTTGTCACAGTCTGGCCTATTTAGTTGCCAAGCCAAATTCGCCACAGTATTTTTTCTCTAATCAACTACTTTTTGAAGTTTTATAAGCTAACATTACTGATAATAGTCTATCATTTGCAGAATATATGTATAAGTATGTGTAAAGAATTGTTATTTGAGGTTTTTATGCCCCGGTACGCACTGGACTGGGGCTCCACAAACTGCATGATGCTCCACCCACTGGTTGTAGCCATTGCCATGGCGCTAGCACCTCACATCATCACCACTTGCCGATGCCCACATGGGCCTGGCAAAATTATAATGAATGGAAGCCTAGTGAGGGAAGTCACATGACTCTCAGAGTGGCCAGACAATTGGTTGGGGGCTATGTGGGGTTTCAGGGAATGGGGAGAAGTCACCATTCTAGCTGGAAGCTGGAAGGTGACAGGAGCGGGGCTGTGTATTCTCAGCTGATTCCTGGTCGGTGGTATTTTTTCAGGTCGTATAATTTCCTTTTCCCCATTTTATTTCCTTTCCCTTGATCCTACTGATCCTGTTTGTGGTTGTTTGTTTGTTTTTTTAAGTTCGTTCTTGTTAAAATAAATACTGTTCTGTTTTGAGGGAGGCTGCCAGTCGGTCTCCTTCCTTGCTCCAATATTGCAGCGAGCCGCTTAGCTAATACTCCCCAATTAAAAATTGGTCTCCATATATGTGAATGACTTGCAAATGAGCTTCTATTCTAAACCAATATTTCCCTTGGCTCCCATGTTTCTCCATATGGCAGAAAAGCTTGTTGATGGAAGTAGGTGCTAGGTTTGAGAGTGACCATTTTCCTTAAAATACCCTATAAAAAATAATGATAATCTGGGGCATCTAGGTTAAGTACTTTACAGTGGATAGAGCACTGGCCCTGGAGTCAGGAGTACCTGACTTCAAATCCGGCCTCAGACACTTAACACTTACTAGCTGTGTGACCCTGGGCAAGTTACTTAACCCCAATTGCCTCACTAAAATAATAATAATAATGATGATGATGATGATGATGATGATGATGATGATGATGATGATGATGATGATGATGATGATGATAATGATAATCTGCGCCAATGTCTTCACCTTTATCCATTTTCTATCTTTTGGAAGTCAATATATTTTTAAAACAGGTAACTGCAAATGGTGTTGATTTCTCATACTTATCATTTTTTGAAATCATTAATCTTGGTCTTTTTTTCTAAGCCTGTAAATGATCCAACTAAACACAGACAATTAGTTATGAAATGATTCACATTTTAATACCCAATTGTTTCCTTTCTATTAAAATATAGTCACTTTCACTTGGGTGTGTATCTGTGTTTGTTCAGTGCTAACCACATCTAGCAACTTCTGACTTTCTTCTTATAAAGTTTCCATGTTATATAATGTGAAACTTCTGAGAAGCGCATAAGCCTTGGTCTCTTTCACTTCTTTATTCAAAATTTCTATCAGTTTTTTTTTGGTTTGTTTTTACCTTACCTTCATTTCTGAATATATCCTACTACCCTTCCCAGCTTAAGAAGCCATCCTTTGTAAAAAGGAGGAGGAAAAGGAGGAGGAAGAAGAGAAGGAAGAAAGGAAGGAAGGGAGGGAGGGAGGGAGGGAGGGAGGGAGGGAAGGAGGGAGGAAGGGAGGGAGGAAGGAAGGAAGTCCTCCACCTTTGCAAAGAAGGAAAGGAGGTAAATTTTCTCATCTCTGCTCCAGGGCTAATTTCAGTTATTATAATTACATAATGTTCAGTTTTGACATTTTTGTTCCTTCTTTTCACATTGTTACAGTCATTGTGTATATTGGGGCTTTTTTTATTCTGTTTTCTTCACTCCGTATCAGTTCTCAGAAGTTTCCTCATGCTTCCCTTAATTCTTCATATTAATAATTGCTTGAAGCATAGTAATACTGCATTAAATCTGTATATCTCAATTTGCTTAACCTCTTTTATTTCTTCTTAATCAAATATCTTCCATATTCAGAATGAACATATTTTAGAAACATTTTCCTAAAAATGGCTAATGTTTGCGAAATGTAGGTATTTAAAGAGATAAGTTTCTTTTATCTGGAAAATTCACTTATGTGGAATACTTGACGATGCCTGATCAATGGGGCATTTCACTGTTGTTATTGTTTTTATCCCAAAGATGCTCTTTTCCCCTGAATTTAGAGTTTCCATAAGATGATGTGTACTTCAGTTTATGCCAATCACTGTACTGACTAGATCTCTTCAAGTTAAGAAGAACCTAAAATAATTCACACACCATCAGGGAGCAACACCACCAAGGCAATTAATATTTTTCTTGTTTGGGAACCCAGCTGAGATTTCTGAAGCATAGCCTTCATTTTTTAAATACATGCTAGTTGCATTAAAGTCACATGTGTTTGCAACCCAGTAGAGTGCTGGATTTAGCACTCTAGAATGTCTTAAAGCATTTTGAGCCTTGAAATAGAAAGATTTTGCCCCACCCCTGCAGACTAATGCTGAGCAGCTGGGAGGATACTCTTCTCTCTGTCTCTGTCTCTGTCTCTCTCCTATACAAAAATATGTTTATATAAATACATGTATTTATGTATATATATACACACATATATAAGAAGACATCTCAGCTATGCAACACAGGAAGAATATAATAAATAAACACAATAGTCACAAATTAGATTCAATCAATCAACAAGTATTTATTAAGTAACTATTCAAAACCCTGTTCTAGGTGCTAGGAAGGAATTCAGAGACAAACATGAAACAGTTCTTGCCTTCAAAAAGCTTGCATCTCGGGGGTAGTTAGGTGGCACAATGAATAAAGCATTGGCCCTGGATTCAGGAAGACCTGAGTTCAAATCCGGCCTCAGACACTTGACACTTACTAGCTGTGTCACCCTGGGCAAGTCACTTAACCCTCATTGTCCCACACACACACACAAAAAAAAGAGTCATACAAAAGGCTTACATCTCTAAGTGTAGACAATGTGTTTGTGTGTGTGCATCACACACACACACACACATATATATACATATATATACACACACATATATATAGTTATGCTTTCCATATCATGATTTAACTCGTCACAGTTTTGATATATTTCAGGTCAGCATAACAAATTAAATGGGGAAGGTGGAGGGAGTTTTGCAGAAGCCAAAGATGACACACAAAGGCCAGCAGACTAATACAGAAAATGTTTAGAAACTCAGAAATGCATAATGTATATAGTATTATATAATATCAACATATTTAATATTTTAATACCATAATAATTCAAATTTCCCTGGTTCAAAGGAAGGGCCAAAAACTTTAATGCAGATTTTCCAGATCACAGGGGCACCGAGCCCCTAAACCCTACAGTGTGGGAGGGATAACTATATATTTTATATACACACATATATAGTACATGCATATATGTGTGTGTACACATGTACATATATACATACATACATACACATGCAGAGGGAGAGAGAAGAGAGCCACTTCCATTCCATTTCAAGCTGAGAGGAGGCAGTGCTAATGTATATTTCTGAGAAGTGCTGGAGTGAGCAGCTGTAAAACAACTTGGCAAGACACCATGCTCAGAATGAGAGGTATCAAACAGCCACGTGCAGCCCATAACTCTCCTGAGAGTGGCCTAAACCAGATTAAAATATATGTGAGAATCAGGGTGTCACCCCCCCTGCTGAGAAAGACATTGTGAGAACCAGGGCAGCGCCACCCTGAGAAGAAAGCATGTGACTAGCACCTGGAAGTTACATCTATTCATAGAACTGCCTGTAAGTCATGTCAATCAATGCTACCAGCCAATTAGCTTGGAGCTGTGTGTGGGGACCGCCCCTCTGGTGGTCCCAAAGGGGACTTCCGCTGGAGGAGGACAAGGGATTCCTTTTGTGGTTGGAAGTCAAGGTAGCGGCAGGGGCCAGGGTAGCTAGGCTTTTTCTTTCTGAACTCCACGTGTTCTTCCTCTCTCTTTTGCTAACTAACTTCTAAATACTTTAATAAATGCTTAATGCCCAAAGACTGGTGCTATAAGCTTCTAATTTAAGGCGACCACACATTAAATTTTTAGTCTTAGCAGTTAGATTTTATACATTACATATAATTGGGAGATATTTAACAGAACAAATAAAAATACAATAAAAATAGATAATAGCAATACAGAGTTTTCAAGTCAACATGAGGCCTCCCAGAATCCTTATGTGCCCCAATTTTTATTTGGATTTGACATCACTGTTCCAAATAATCTAGCACCCTTGATGGGCACATCTGAACAATTTAATTAGCACAAGGTGTGGAAAGACAAGTAAGATAGCCATGAGCTTATATATCTGAGAATTCAGTTTCAATGCTAGCTTCTCTAGGTTGAATTCCATCCAATGAGTATTTGTTCAGTATCTACTGTGTTACAACCACTGTGCTGGGTGCTGAGATTACAACAACAGAAACAAAGCAGTCTCCTCCCCCCACCAAGGAGTTTATTTCTACCAGAAGGGCTAACTTTGTATAAACTGATGATCCAGGACTTTAGTGCTTTGCAGAGTCAGGTGAAGCCATCTATGTTGGTGGTCCCCACTATGGACCAAAAGAAGGAAACTATTGGCTGGATAGGAAAGAGTGGGGACTAAATTAGGAGGAAGGAATAATATTCTGGTCCTCTAAATTAAGCCACACAGGGCACCCAGAGGATGTTATTTGTTATGGGACTATAATCAGCTAGTACAGTGGTGCAGATAACACTACCCTCAATTCATTAAGAGATCTGTGGAATGAATCACACCCGTACTAGCTTTAGATAGTGGGGTCCAATATCCCACCTACCTCCTGTGGTCTTAGTTTCCTCGTCTGTAAGATAAAAGGGTATTAAATTAGAAGGCAGGTCTGTGAGGTGGTACAATGGACAGAGCACTGACTTGGAATCAGGAAGACTCATCTTTGTGGATTAAAATCTGGCCTCAGAAACTTACTAGCTGTGTGACCCTAGCCAAGTCACTTAACTTTCTTTGCCTCACTTCCTTATCAATATAATGAGCTGGGGAAAGAAATGGTAAATCATTCCAGTAGCTTTGCCAAGAAAATTCCAAATAGGGTTCCAAAAATTCAGATCGACTAAACAACAATATATAGAGATCAAATAGATAGATAGATGTAAATGTGCATATGCATATATGTATGTATATATCATACATA
Source organism: Dromiciops gliroides (assembly GCF_019393635.1). NCBI lineage: Eukaryota > Metazoa > Chordata > Mammalia > Microbiotheria > Microbiotheriidae > Dromiciops > Dromiciops gliroides. The sequence continues at coordinate 270,447,793 of NC_057864.1, forward strand.
CAAAGTAGTTAATATATTTATATATTAACTTTATATTTATAGTAAATATATTTATATGTACTCCTTTTCCTCATTTGAAATGTAAGCTAATTTATTTTCTTTCTTTCTTTTTTTTGTGAGGCAATGAGGGTCACACAGAGTCACACAGCTAGTAAGTGTCAAGTGTCTGAGGTCGGATTTGAACTCAGGTCCTCCTGAATCGAGGGCCAGTGCTTTATCCACTGTGCCACCTAGCTGCCTCATAAGCTAATTTCAAATAGGGATTGTTTCGTTCTTTGTATTTGTACCCCCAGAGTCTAGCACAGTGCCAGGCATATAATAGAGCCTTAATAAATACTTGTTAATGGATTGACTGATATCTAGGAGGTACTGATAGGCATTTATATCTAACAACATCTTAGTTCAGGGAACATCAGCTTAGAACTATAAGGAACATCAGAGGGCATCCAATTCAACTCCATTTCACAGATAGAGAAATTGAGGTCCAACTTATTGAATATTATTTATTAAAATTTTAACATATGCCAGGCACTGTTCTAAGTACTCAGTATGCAAAGAAAGGTAAAGATGGGTTTTTTTAAGTGCTCACGTTCTAATTGGAGAGATAATATGTAAATAACTTCCACATATAAGATATATACAGAGTAGATAAGAGGTAATTTCAGAAGGGAAATCACTAGCAGGGGAACCAGAAAAAAAATTTCCTAAGGGTCACACAGATGGGAGAGATAGAGCTAGGTTCCTCTTCCTTGTTTGTCATCAGTGGTGATGTAAACATGTCACAGGCATTGTGACCTGGAAAGACAAAACATTTTAGGGAATACAAATCTGACCAGTTTAGCTGGAAAAAAGGATTCATGTAGGGAACTAATGGCAGAACACAAACTTTAATTGAATTTAAGTGCCTCGTGGGCAAGAATGATTTGATTTTTTTCTGTATATTGCAAGCACCTGGCACATTGTAAACACTTTTTAAATGGTTGTGGCAATGTATTGAATTGACTCAAGAAAAGGTTTGAAAGGAATTCGGGCCAGCTTTAAAAGTGGTCTGAATGTCAGGCTAAAATGATTGGACCAACGACAGGAATAATGGTCCCAGACACTGACTGACTGGAATAAATAGAAGGAGAAGATTGACCCAGAAAATGACGAGCTTGGAGAACTTAAACTCTAGAAACAGGAGATTCAGAAGATTCAGCTCAGTTTCCCCAGGGACTATGACTATTAGGCAAATTCCCAAGAGGATGGACTTAATTTATTTTAAATGTAGGAGTAATACCATCATCTCAGTGGGTGAATAGCTGAAGTGCTTTGTTCCCTGTGGCTTTTAGATATCATTGTATCAATCCGGAATCTTGAAATAAATGAGTTGAAGAAACAGATCTAATTTAGTGTGGTATTTCCATATTCTGATAGATCTTAGGTCTCATCAAAGTGAATAATCTTCCTTTGTTTCAGAGAGAGGGTTTGAGCCAATGAAAGCACAGTAAGATTACCCAGAGGCAACCCAACCTGCTCTTTCAAGGTATAGACACGGGATGTCTATACCTTGTCCAAGATATTTGTACTGATGGACCATTTCTATGACTGATCCATTTAATTGCTTATCATAACCTACACAATGAGCATTCATAATCTATTTAATCCTTCCTTTGAAAATAGTCTGAACTCTTTTGAGTGAATATCTAATTCAAGAAGCTCTCTAGTATTTCAGAGTTTTATACAATCAGCACAATGTTACCCATTAAGAGGTATAACTACAGGGGACTGGAGCACCCTCTCCCACTAAGGGGGCCCAGCTCTTGGTTCACATCCAGAGCAGGTTCAATCATGGGGGAACCTGACCTGTAAAGAGAGGAATCAGACTCTCTTTCATTGCCTCTAGCTTTTTATACCTCCAATGGGATCCCTGAGGGAAATCATGTAAGAGTTAGCAAGGGTTTTGTTCGCATCTGTGCTTTTCCCCAAAGGTAACAAAAAGGCATACATAAATCAAGTATAGGGTGTCTATTTCCTCCACACAAGAGACTAAAAAGTATGACTGACAAAGATTTAACATAAAACAGGAACTCATAATTCCTATTATATTCCCCTAAAATCTGATATTAAATCATTAAACACTTAATATGTTTTCTGACTAACCATTTCATTTTTATCTCAGCTTTGCAGCATCCAAACAACTCCCTCAAGTTCTCTGCCTTCTGGATGGGGCTCAGCCTTCTAGTGAAGTCATCTCCTCTGAAAAGGGGGTAGTTGCAGAAAATTCCTTCTACTTTCTGTTATCTCCCACTGAAGAACCCTGTAACTTACAAACTCTGGTGGTAGCCACTCCCCAAAAGCCTATCTTTCATGACTGCTATTGGCTCACCTTGCTCAGGAAAAGGAACATAAATATAAGAGATAGTGAGGGCCCTGAATCCAGGTCTAGGTTCTCCTTGGTGAGATGTGTGCACACTGTCAGGTGCAAGTAACCATTACAGCTGCAGTGGGGAAGGGAATCCTTCCTTCCTCTCCGTGTAATATCTAAAGGAGAGAGTCAAAGAGTACACACACACACACACACACACACACACACACACACACACACACACACATTCTATTCTCCCTTCCTCATTCCCAGATTTCTAGTTTTAGAACCCTAATCAAATCAATACTGTCATTGCTATCAGAAATGGTTCATCTGTTCCCTTATAGCTTTACTTGTCATTCCTAAAACTTTTCAAACCAAAATATCCTTCCCTGGTTATCACAGATGATAGATAGATGATGGATGGATGGATGGATGGATGGATGGATGGATGGATGGATGGATGGATGGATGGATGGATGGATGGATGGAGAGAGAGAGAGAGAGAGAGAGAGAGAGAGAGAGAGAGAGAGAGAGATGATAGATACTATCATTTTATTAAAATGTAAGCTCCTTGAGGGCAGTGACTATCTTCTCTTTTATATTTGTATCCCCAGAGCTTAGGACATTACTTGGCACAGAGTAAGGGCTTAATAAATGCTCTTTTAACTCAGGGGAATTATTCATAGAGATTGGTTATGGGAAGAGGGAGCCAGAAGATAGTCACTTCTTTTGAGTTCCACTGACTAAGGCATTCTTTCTGGCTTTTATACAGCTCCCCCAACCCACCATAATGGGGCTCAAAGGAGATGGGAAGAAGAGGAGAAAGAAGGGTGGAAAAGAAAAGAAGAGGAAAGGAAAGAAAAGTACAGTAAACAGGGCATCTTTTTTAATTCAGAGAAAAGAAGAGAATGCTGGAAAGAAGCACAGACAAGCAGGACAGCTTTGAAAAGTATAAGTTGAACTTATATAATTAAAAAGAAAAACAAGCTATACATTATAGAGATCTACCATGTCATTTTCAACAAATGCCCATTTTGTCTGATATTTATTATGTTCAGAAAAAAAGAAAAGAAAGAAGCACAAAAAGTTTGTAGCCACATCCAAGGTTGTTTAGAACAGCAAGGTCAGAGGCAAGATTAGAACTCAGAGTCTCAGAGTCCTTATTTCAGGACAATTTCTAAGAGGTACATTCCTTTTCCTTGATTTATGTGATCTGGAAGTCTGTGAACCAAACTACTATAGGCCTGATATTCAAGTGCTTTCTTATTTCTTCATGTTAGAAGGAAGCAGAGGTCAGCCAAATTTGACAGGATTCTCTCTGGGACTTTCCCATATTTTTTCCCATGGGAATTCAAGAGAAGGTTGGAGAGAAGAAATATGGAACTCAAGTATTTCCATATCTTTGTTCTCTACTTTCAATTTTCTTGCAGTTGAAGCAGTACCTTTTATCTGGGTTCCAAGGAGGCAAGGGTCATGCCTTATTTATGGAGAACAACTGGTGCTGAACTTCAAAAAGGGAAAGAAGCCAAGGCAGGGATGTGAAGGGAAAGACTTTGAAGTTTTCTGTTCTTCAACATACAATGAAAAGGACAAGAAGCAACAGCTTCAGGGACCAGACTTCACATGACCCCATGACTGTCCACTTTTTCCTCATTGCTCTTATAAATGTTCAAAGGCTTCTGTGCCACAGCTGGAGGAATGCAGCCCTGGCAGCAGTGATAGACAGCCTCCTGCCACCATATTCTAGACTATCACACCAATGTGTTTAATCCAAGGTCCCTTTGGGAGTATGACCTGAGGATATTGAACTTATAATTCTGGCATCATTAAGTCCTTGGCAGCCCAAGAAAACAATCTGGAAAAGAAGCTATTTAAAAGTGCCATTAGAAGTACTTTGTTTTTCTCTTGAAACTTGACTAAGCTCATTGAGCCATGAGGTATTTGGAGGGGAGGGGGATACATGCTTCCCCATATTACAATTATAGTACACAATATTTAAATTTGCTGTTCATGTGTAGATAAGCCTGAAAAGTATTTTCAAAGGGTGTTGTCTTCTGATTTGGGGGGTCAGAATTTTGGAGAAATGTAAGATGCAGCCTGACATTGCCACGGAGACACTATCCAATATCCAACAACCAATCAAGGTTTTGGAACAAATGCCAACAAGAAGACTATTCATGGTGAATCCTTAGAAATAAAGGGGAAGGGGGCAGCTAGGTAGCACAGTGGATAAAGCACCAGTTCTGGATTCAGGAGGACCTGAGTTCAAATCCTGCCTCAGACACTTGACACTTACGGGCTGTGTGACCCTGGGCAAGTCACTTAACCCTCATAGCCCCGCCAAAGAAAAAAGGGAAAAAAATAAAGGGGAAGAAGCCAGGGAAAGAGGTAGAGAATTTGGAGAGTAGGTGGTGGGCATTGTCCATGTAGGTTATGAATGTCCACATGGGTCATCCAAAAATGGTAGTGGAACCATAAACTCAATGTTGATGCTATAGTACTCCTTAGCTAGCTTAGGTGATAAACATAAATAGCAAGGAAAATTATTATTAACCTAAAGCATTATAAAGAAAACAAAATCCCCTCCACTAGAGATATTTTGAGAGCTACCTGGGATGAAGAGGAAAAGGAGAGTATTTTCCAAGGCACCAGAAAGATGCTATTGGATCCTTTATTGGGTATATAATTGGCCCTCCCCTACCAATGTCTACCTCCCATGGAATTGAGTTCAGTATCAAGGGCAACATGGGGGGGGGTCACAAAAGGAATGCTTGTATGACCTGAGGCAAGTCCTACCAAGTGCATCATCATTAAGGACCCTAACAGCTCTACATCCTACCATGAAGCTTGAAGAGCAAATGTGGAAAGGGGGAAAGGAAATCGCAAACACTTGGATTAGGTGATGGTGCATTCACAGCAGGGGCTTCAAGGACTCAAAGGACACATATGAGTCTCATGTCAGCAACAGCCCTGAAAAAAGTCTTGGTCCAGGAAGTAGCATTGTGTGGTAGAACAAATGCTACTTTTAGAGTCAGAGGACCTGGGTTCAAATCCTTTCTCTGCTACTAACTAGCTGAATGTCCCTGGGTAAGTCACTCACCTCGGCCCTCAGTTTCCTCTTTTTTTTTTTTGTGGGGCAATGGGGGTTAAGTGACTTGCCCAGGGTCACACAGCTAGTAAATGTCAAGTGTCTGAGGCCGGATTTTAACTCAGGTACTCCTGAATCCAGGGCCGGTGCTTTATCCACTGTGCCACCTAGCCGCCCCCTTAGTTTCCTCATTTTTTAAATGTAGGGAATGAGGGAGCACCTAGGTGGAGCAGTGGATAGAGCACCAGCCCTGAATTCAGGAGGACCTGAATTGAAATCCGGCCTCAGACACTTGACACTTACTAGATGTGTGACCCTGGGAAAGTCACTTAACCCTCAGTGCCCTGAAAAAAAATGTAGGGAATGAAACAGAAGGCCTTTGCAATCTCTTTCAACTCTAATTCTATAATCCTGTGATCCTTTCAGTGAGCTCAGTTCTATATTAGTGATAAAATAAACTGATATAGTGGGGTATAGGAGAAAGAGCACTGATTTTGAAACCGTGATTTTGAATCCCAAATCTTCTAACCTGTGTGACCTTGGATATGTCATTCACTTTTTCTGAGCCTCAGTTTTCTAAGTTTCCCTGCAGCTGTCAATCCATAATTCCATGATTTACAAAATGAGGATCCTTTTTTTAAAGTGCCCATTAAATTCACAACAAAGAAAAATAAAAATAAACCAAATTGAGTGTACTGGAAGTTCTCACTTTATGTAAATTTGTATTACACAAATTCGACTTTACATTGAGAATTCTGAAACATTGCTTGCTATTGTCAGAGAAATGATTTAAACAAGAAAGCCATTGTCCAAATATCTCTTGATAGCTTCATGTAAAAAATTGTTCAGAAAGAAAAATATTGGATGTTGGAGGGGATGTGGGAAAACTGGGATGCTAATCCACTGTTGGTGGAGTTGTGAATGGATTCAACCATTCTGAAGAACAATTTGGAGCTATGCCCAAAGGGTTATAAAACTGTGCATACCCTTTGATCCAGCAAACGCAGTGCTAGGTTTATATCCATCCCCCAAAAGAGAAAAAGACCTATTTGTACAAAAAATATTTATAGAAGCTCTTTTTGTGGTGGCTAAGAATTAGAAATCAAAGGAATGCCCGTCAGTTGGGGAATGGCTAAACAAGTAGTGGTGGATGATGTTGATGGAATATTATTGTGCTATAAGAAATGACAAGCAGGATGATTTCAGAAAGGCCTGGAAAAACTTGTATGAACTGATCTATAGTGAAGTAAGCAGAACCAGGAGAACATTGTGCACAGTGACAGCAATATTGTTTGATGAAGAACTGTGAATGGCTTAACTATTCTCAGTAATAGAATGATCCAAGACAATCCCAAACGACTAATGATGAAGCATAGTATCCTCCTCCAAAGAAAGAACTGACATTAACTGAACACGGGTTGAAGCATGCTAGTTTTCACTTTTTCATTTTTTTCTTTCATTCAAGTTTTCCTATACGAAATGACTAATATGGTAATGTTTTACATAATTGCACATGTATAACCTATATCTAATTGTTTACTGACTCAGGGAGGGTGGAAGGGAGGAGGGAGAGAAGGAGGGATAGAATTTGGAATTCAAAACTTTAAATAAAAAAGTTTATTATTATTTTAAAAATTGTTCAACCAACCCCCCATGATAAATGCCAGGTGCAGTGGATGGGGAAAGGGCAACATACTGCACACCCATGGTAGCTTTACTCTACAGTACTGTGCATACTTTATTATTAACATTACCCTTCATTTCATAATTCAGTTTATTGTTATCATGGTATAGTATTTAATATGTCTGCATTTTAGCACATTTTATGACATGTAAATTATGACTTATGTAAAGATATTATTTTGAGTAGGCCTTTGTTAAATAGGCTAAGTGAAGTAGGTGAATTGGGCAAATTTTCTTTACATAAAAATTGCTTTGCATAAAAATCTTCAGAATGGTCCACTGACATCAAGTGAGACCTTTCTGTCTTAGACTAGGACTCCTCAAAATTTCCATAGAATTCTAAAGTATATTAACCTAAACTTATTTTCAGGACATTCCCATCTCCTTTCAGTCCCATTCTATTCCTTCCTTATTATCCAAACCCTAGATGTTCTAGTCACACACTACTATACTCTGTATAGATTTGGGTGAAATTTCAAAGAAAGAAGCAAGTGGCCTCCAAGGCACACACACAAGTGCTTGGAAAATAAGTAGAAGATTGCCCCCAGATAGATCTGTCCTATAATACCATCCCATCAGTGCCCATGCAGATCATTCCTTAAGATCAATTCCCTTCCCATCATCATAACCCTATGTTTATGGTAATTTATTCCCACACAGATAAAAATAGTATAAGGAGGGGGCAGCTAGATGGTGCAGTGGATAGAGCACCGGCCCTGGAGTCAGGAGTACCTGAGTTCAAATCCGGCCTCAGACACTTAACACTTACTAGCTGTGTGACCCTGGGCAAGTCACTTAACCCCAATTGCCTTACTAAAAAAAAAATAGTATAAGGAGACTACAAAGTTTTCCTTTTCAGAATATGGCACTAAAAGAAAGGATTAGGAAGACAAGGGGGAAGAGGAGGAGGAGGAGGAGAAATGGTAATGGTGATGGTGGTGGTGGTGGTAGTTGTAATTTGCTATTGACAAAGATTCATAATAAAGACAGAAATTTAGACCAGAAAGATTGAGGATAATGACCTTCACATCTTATCTTTTGTGTTGGTTTGTATTTATTTTTATGACAAGCCAGAGAGGATCTTGGAAGTAAAGTAAGGTTTGTAGTCCATTTTCCACAAAGCTTTTGCAAGTTTTTTTTTTTTTTTTGGCAGAGCCACTTGTAATGAGTTTAGGAGGCTCAGGACTTCTATAACAGATTTAACTGGAGTTACAAGGAATTTCTGATCCTAAGTCATATAGTTTTCTGGGACAACAGACTGCATTTCATCCACAAATATGGTGAGTAAAAATAAAAGGCTTAACTTCATCCCTATGGAATTCTGCCTGGAATTTTTATTTCTATATTCTCTTAGTTGGGTATAGTGGCTCAAAAATTGTTATGTTTCTTTTTTTTTTTAATTTAGTGAGGCAATTGAGTTTAAGTGACTTGCCCAGGGTCACACAGCTAGTAAGTGTTAAGTGTCTGAGGCCGGATTTGAACTCAGGTACTCCTGACTCCAGGGCCGGTGCTCTATCCACTGTGCCACCTAGCTGCCCCTGTTATGTTTCTTTTAACAGAGAAAAGCTATCTAGGGGCTGAGGTGGCCAGAAGATAGTACTGAAGAGATGAAGCACAGAAGCTAGAATCAGAAAGAAGCTCAGAAAAAAAAAATGCCTAGCAGAAAGCAGTATTACTCGTGGACATAAGCAGCTCTGCAGAATCAGGTTTGAGTGGTCCTGTCAATGTATGTGCTAGCCAAATGTGTTTCTAGACTTTTTCAAGGACTTCACTTCAAGAATTCATGACTATATGAAGCTACTGTTTGTGTTCCCTTTATGCATGGTCCCTGGACATACATGTTCTTTATGTATATGTCTTCCAGGTGTGTACCCTGACCACACAAATCTCTTCAAAGATGCCCTCCCCATTGGCATTATTATAATGTGTAAGAGAGTGTACTTGATGTGTGCACAGTAGGAATCTTCTCTATTTTATTGAGTTGTTTCATTAAATGCCTTTTTTTGGTACAATTTTGTCCCCTGGGTGGCTAATAAAAGTAAATCCATTAATGAGGGCTTGTAAAATATAGTTTTTACAGGTTAACCCAAAATGTACCTTAAATCTTGGGTAATCTTTTTCTGGGAATCCCACACGAGGTAATAATACCCTAGGGAATGGATGAATTGTTCTTTAAAATGTATGTGTACACATATGTATGCATACACATGTATGTATGTATACATACATACATGCATATGTGTGTGTTTAAATGTTCTTTGAGCTACACATGCAAGAGCCAACAGCCCTTCTTTTCAAGGGCAAAGAAAGAATCCTGAAACGTGATACTGGGCTTGGTGCGCCAGGGACAGTTGTTCTCAGTGGAAAAAATTCCCCTATGGTATTCATCCTGATTGGCAGCCTCTGCTGAGGAAGGGGAAAAGAATGAGGAGGGGGATCAGGGGAGCCTCTCCTGCCTCCCCCACCTGCTCCCTCGCCTTCTTAAACCCAGGCAGCTGGCTCTGAGGATTTGCCTCCCAAAGCACAGTATCACCAGTCCAGGACTAAAAAGGAGATCTGACTTATCAGCCAGGTAGTTTTCTGTCCAAAGGAACCCAAACCCAATGAAGCACTGGAAGGCAGGTGGAGCCAACAAGAAAGGCCATGAAAAAAAAAGACATAGTTTCACATTAGTTAATACCCTATATCTCCTTATTTGTCCCATGGGTCTTTGCAGCTGCCTGTATTCAAGGTCATTAAAGGGCAGTGGGGTGGAAAAGAAGCTAAAGAAAGCCTCAAGCTAAGAGTAACCAACTGTACTGGGCAGGGCAGGGCAGGGCAGGGTGAGTTTAGAGAGGACTGGCCGAAGGCTGGAGGAAGAGGCAAAAGTTCAGACTTAAAGTTATGAGGACAAGAGATCCCAAGATATGCAGCTGAACTATCGTGGCTAGTCATCTCTGAAACACAGGGTCAAGCTAAGGAAAGAATAACTGTGGAAAATAGCTTGTATTTGTAAAGTACTTTAAGATTTATGGAGTGCTTTACACACATATTGTTTGAACTCCAAGACAATCGTGTAAAGTAGTTGATACTCACATCCCAATTTTACAGACAAGAAACCAAGGCTCAGTTTCTGAGGAGTTAAGCAACCAATTCATGGTTTGGAGTCAAACAGACTTGGAGACTTAATGCTTCTTTCACTTCCAGCAGGAAAGTGTCTTTTTCAGGGTGATTTCTAAAGATAAGATAAGGCCAAGAAACATGGAACCCATACAGACCCTAGAGGTTGTTAGTTCAATTCCCTTATTTTGACAGAAGATAACACAAAGGCCTAGAGAGGGATAGCAACTTGTCCAAGAGGACCTAAGTCAAGGTCACAAGGAAGGTAGCTAATTGTATCCAGTAAAGATAGCATCTCTGTGGGATTTAAAATAAAAATTCTATTCTTCTTGTATGAAAGAAATAGAGCAAAAATATAAAATGCCTGCACTAACAAAAGATCAAATAGACATCTTAAATAATTCAATCTCAGAAAAGGATGTAAATGTATGAATGTAAATGAACTACCAAAGAATAGAATTACAAATCCTGATGGATTCACAGAAGAACCTATCCAACTTTTAAGGGATAATTAGTACCAATATACACAATTTTTCTCAAAGATTGAGAAAGAAAGCATCCCACTAGACTCCTTTTATGAAATAAATATATTCTGGGGACAGCTAGGTGGCGCAGTGGATAGAGAACCGGCCCTGGAGTCAGGAGGACCTGAGTTCAAATCTGACCTTAGACACTTAACACTTACTAGCTGTGTGACCCTGGGAAAGTCACTTAACCCCAATTGCCTCACCAAAACAAAACAAAACAAAAAGAGAAAGCAAGAAAGAAATATATTCTTAATACCTACACCAATAAAAGCTAAAGCACAGAAGAGAAGATCAATATTATTCATGAGGACAATTAGAAAATTTTCAATAAAATCATGTTGAATAGATTATAGCAATTCATCTAAGAAATCAATCATCATAACCAAATTGAATATATAACAGGGATGTAAGTGTGGTTCAACATTAGGAAAACAATCAAGATAATGAATTATGCTTTAAAAAAATCACCCCAAACTATCTGATCATTGTAATAGATGCAGAAAAGTTTTTTGAGCAACTACAATACCCATCTATGCTAAGAAAAAAAACTACAGAGTATGGGCATAGAGGGATTTTTTAATATCCTAAAAAATATCTATCTAAAATCAAAAGCAAACATGATATGCAATGGGAACACATTAGAAGCTTCCCCAATAAATACAGTAGTAAAGCAAGTATGCCCATTCTCCCCAGTGTTATTTAATGCAGTTCTGGAAATGGTAACAGTAAGATAAGAGGAAGAAATTAAAAGCATAAAGATAGGTAAAGAAGGGATAAAACTAGCTCTATTTGCAAATTACATGATAGTTTATTTAGAAATCTTAATCAGTGGGGCAGCTAGGCGGCACAGTGGATAAAGCACCTGCCCTGGATTCAGGAGCACCCGAGTTCAAATCTGGCCTCAGACATATACTAGCTGTGTAACCCTGGGCAAGTTACTTAACCAAAAGAAAGAAAGAAAGAAAGAAAGAAAGAAAGAAAGAAAGAAAGAAAGAAAGAAAGAAAGAAAGAAAGAAAGAAAGAAAGAAAGAAAGAAAGAAAGAAAGGAAGGAAGGAAGAAAGGAAGGAAGGAAGGAAGAGAGAGAGAGAGAGAGAGAGAGAGAGAGAGAGAGAGAAAGAAAGAAAGAAAGAGAAAGAAAGAAATAGTAATTAGCAAAAATACTAAATAAGACAATAGCTTTGGGGCAGCTAGGTGGTGCAGTGAATAAAGCACCAGCCCTGGATTCAGGAGGACCTGAGTTCAAATGCAGCCTCAGACACTTGACACTTACCAGCTGTGTGACCCTGGGCAAGTCACTTAACCCTCATCGCCCCACCAAAAAAAAAAAAAAAAGCTTCAATAAAGTTGCAGGATAAAAAATAAGCCCTCAGAAGTCAAGAGCATTTCTATATAATAATTACATAATCCAAAAGGCAATAATACAAAGTGAAATTCCATGTCAAATAACTACAAAATGCATAAAATATTTGGGAATCCATCTACCAAAGAACACAAAATACTTTTATAGATTCAATTATAAAGTGCTCTTTAAAGAAATAAAGAACTTAAATAAGAAGAACATTCAGTGCTCCTGGCTAAGCCATGCCAATATAATAAAAACATTAGCGAATTAATTTATATTTTTGGTGCTCTACCAATCAAATTATCAAATCTCACAGAATTTAATAAAATAATTATTTAAATCATTTGGAAAAATAAAAGATCTAGAATATCAAGGGAAATTACGAAAAGAGGTAAGAATGAAAAGAGAATACTATTTCCAGGCTTTATAGGATAAAACAACAGTTATCAAAAACGTGGTATCGGTTACAAAATAAAGATGCAAATTAATGGAACCAACTAGACAAGGGAGAACCAGAAATAATGGAATTCAGTAACCTGTTGCCCAGTCAACCAGAAGACACAATCTGGCAGAAGAAATTGAGCTTAGACCAACACTTTACACTTTGTTCCATAATACATTCCAAATTGATAAGTGACTTTAAAAAGTCACAAGAGAGAGATAGATAATGAAGGGTGGTATCCACCTTATTGAAGAGCTTCAAACCAAGGCTGGATGACTAATTGTTTACTGTGTTTGTGGTAGGAATTTTTTTTCAGGTACATATTGAATTAGACGGCCTTTGAGCTCACTCATGACTGAAATTCTGTATTACTGTGAGGGTAAACCAGTGGAAATCAATTACTACCACTCAAGACACAAGTCAAAATATATGACTTATTGATGTTGGATAAAAGGCTTTACCTTTGTATGTAAAGCATTGTTGAAAGAAAAATTCTTCATTTGGGCTTTCACCCTGATTAATGAGGTAAAACTCGGGACAAAGAGAATTTAAAAGATTTTCTTATGTGTCTCAAGGAAGCAACGACAATGATGGGCTGATCGCTGAAGATCAGCAATGGCTTTGAGATGGGTACAGCTTTTATCAGTCACATTAAGACAAGTCAGATAGGTCCACCTCAAACAAAAGAGGTTGGGCCCTTGAATCTCAGTTCCTACCCAAAGTAACAAAAATGTGACAATTTCCAGGTAGAGGTATATGACAAAGAGTGGGTAAGACAAAAAGCAGACAGTATCTCCCTCCCCACCAGAGCCTTCCCCAACACTGGTTGATAAGCAGAGCTGGAAATAGAGGATCCTGATGTACCATAACTTTGAAGAGCATATTACTATAACTTTTAGAAAATAATCTCTGAATTTGAGGGAATATTCCAGTATATGTCAGTGGTTTAAGGATGGGGTTTGTGTCCCTATTTTTTCACTGTATGACTGAACCATTTATAAATTATACGGTTATACCACTATACTCAAATATTAAGTGCATTATAAAATGCAAAATAGATGTTATTAAATAGATATGATAAAGATGAAGTAAACAATATTGGCTACCATGGGGAAGCTGGGACATGACCCATCTTCTCACCTGATTGGTTCATAATAGGACAATAGATTTAAAGGTAAAAGGCATCTTAAGGGTCATCTAGTCCAGTTACCTCATTTTACAGACCACAGATTTGAGTTAGAAAAAGACTTTGGTCGCAGTCTAGAGAAACTACTATCCCTTTCAGTACTGTAAAGAGAGATCCATGCTGTTCACAGCCTCCCCAGTATGGGGACATTGTAAAGATGAACAGATAAGTGAGGGCCTTGTAATGACTGAGGTGTAGCAAATGAGAGCTTATTCAAATCACCAAATGGAAACTGGAGTCAGCCCAGTGGGAGTCTGATACCATCCAGGACAGTAGCACTATTCTGCCTTCCATCCAACAATACCCAAAAGAAAATCAGAATTAATCCTGCCAGTGGCATTTTGACTTTGAGAAAGGAGATGGAATCTGGCAGATCTCAGAGGGGCACTGATGTAAAAACAATAAAGAAATCTATCCTGGCCCAAGGCTGCCCTGACTCCCCCCTCTCCCTGTTTGACAGCCGCTAGGTTTGCTTGCACACTCAATTTATGGCTTATGCAGCTGCTTTTAGAACAGGTTTGGGGCTTCTTTGGTTTCATCCTTCAGTTCAACTTCATTCAAGACTTCCTATGTTTGCCTGGCTCTGGGGTATGCAATGAGCCACCCCCCCCTCGCATCTCAAGGGTTCCAACCCAAGGCAACAGATGTTCTGGAGAGAGATAGAAAGCCCACTCAAGAGTTTCACCCTCTTCCAGCCCCTTAGGCCAAATGACTCGAATCCTGCCTTCTTTGTGAGGATTGTCACCTCGGATTAGGCTAGAAGGGTGGGGAAAATGGGGAGCTCCCCACCTGTCCCATGTGGCGAAGCAAATTATCAATTGCAACTACTATTTTTTTAAGTGGTGAAAGAAAAGCAATTTATAACACATGTAAGGGGGTCGGGGAGAAGCAGGGAAGGACAAAGCAGACCTATTCAGCTTCCCAGTAATATCTACTCCAATTCTGTCTTTGTCTCTGTCTCTCTCTCTTATACACACATATACAATAGGTACGGGGTAGATAGGCAGACAGACAGACACAGATAGATAGACAGGTAGACAGGAGAAGAGAGGACGGGAGAAATGGCAATAACTGTGTATATCTTATGACAAAAACCGCATCCCTTACCAGCCACCATGCTATCCCTCTTACACTCATGATTAACAGCAACCTCCACCCAACTGGTCAAAAATGGCAAAGGGGAACAAGGAAGCTATGGACATCAGGACATATCACAGGCAATTTAACTATGCACCAAAGTGTCAATGGTACATGTGTTGGGAAACGACCCTGAAACCAAACTAAGAACTGAGAGGCAATACATTGCTTTAGGGAAGTCAGTTTAATGTATAGTATTGCTTAGTGGAATAAGTTGTAACTGGATATTTTTAGGAATTCAACAAATGTCTACCACTTGCAAAACACTGTAATAAATGTGGGGGGAGATGCACAGCTCGGATGAGACACAATTCCTGCCTTTGTAGAACTTGTAATCTAGTAGGGGGAAATAGGGCATACACAAATAATGATGAGACAAAAGAATGCATTATAATTGTACAAGAGGCACAAAGGGTCAGGTGAACTCTGTGAATGGAAAGCTTATGACCCACTAAAGGGATCAAGAAAGGTTTCATGGAGCAGACAGCATTTGGATTTGGTCTTAAAAAGGGGTGAAGGAAAATGGAAGACATCCTAGGCATAAGAGACAGAGTGAACCAAGGTATGGAGGTAGGAATGCAGAGCATGTGTAGGGGACTGGAACAAAGGCTAGTTTGGAAAAGTCAAGGATGATGACAATCAAAACGACTCCATTAGATTTGGCATTTATAGATCACTGGTAACTGAAAAGAGAAGTTTCAGCTGAATAATGAAGTCAAAAACTTGATTGAAGAAGGTCTTGAAGAGAGTGAAAGGTAAGGAAGTGGAGGCACAAGTTCCAGATAGCCTTTTCAAGGAGTTTAGCTGAGAAGGTCAGAAGAGGTATAGGATGATAGCTAGTTGGCAACATAAGGATTTACTTGAGGGGTTTTTAAGGAAGGGGAAAGTACATGTGTAGACAGCAGAGAGTGATCCAATAAATAATGAGAAATTCAAAATGTGTGGGGATGATGGTGGAGTCAATCTGGTGGAAAAGACAGGAGGGAATGGGATCAAGACTACATGTAGAGGGGTTGTTCTTGCCAAGTAGAAGGGCTACCTCATCATTAGAAATGGGAATAAAGAAGGAGATTATAGGGGACAATGATAATATAGCTCTGAGTTGCAGGGGAGAGAAGTAGATATTTTCCATGAATGGCTTTAATTCTTTCACTGATGTATGAGTCAAAATCCTGGGGAGAGGGGAGGGAGGGAATGGTATGGGCAACTTGAAGAGAAAAAAAAAGTCTAAAACAACTGTTGTGGTGAGTCTAATTAGGAAACAATTAGGAAGAAGGAATACGATTGTATTGCTATAGTGAGGGTTCAGTTGAAATTAACTAGCATAAATGTATAGTTCAACAGTCAGCACAATTTTATGATTTACTCCTATTCTCCTGATAAGCACCTGAGTAGAAGCAAAGGAGGTGGATGATGGGAGTAATTTAAGGTCAGGGTTCAGCAAGGCATGATTTTTGTTATTGTTCAGTTGTCTCAGTCATGTCTAACTCATTGTTACCCCATTTGGGATTTTCTTGGCAAAGATACTGGAATAGTTTGCCATTTCCTTCTCCAGAACATTTCACAGATAAGGAAACTTAGGCAAACAGGGTTAAGTGACTTGTTCAGGCTCACACAACT
Organism: Dromiciops gliroides; assembly: GCF_019393635.1. NCBI lineage: Eukaryota > Metazoa > Chordata > Mammalia > Microbiotheria > Microbiotheriidae > Dromiciops > Dromiciops gliroides. The sequence continues at coordinate 270,464,268 of NC_057864.1, forward strand.
AGAAAGTGTTTAAGGCTGGATTTGAACTCAGGAAGATGAGTCTTCCCGACTCCATGCCTGGCCCTCTATCCACTATGCCACCTAGTTTCAAAGCATGATTGGCAAAAGGAAAAGGGAGCAGAAGCTTGAAGAATACAGTATAATGGTAGAGTAGAGTTGATCTTATTCACCAAAGGGTCAAAACTAGGAAGGGAAAAAAGTATAGCCAGAAGAAGATACTTCTGAAGAATGGACGTATTGGAGGCCATGGTGAGGATGAAGATGTAAGGAGAGTTAGAAAGCTAAAAGATTATGATTAGATAAAAGAAATTCAGAGTTTTTGAACATGGAGATAGAGCACATCAGTGATGTCAAGATGAAAAGTATGACCACCCCTGTGTATAGCTAGGGTGTAGTGGATCATGGGAACTGAATATATTGATGAACTGGGAAGTGCGGATATTTAAGGGTATGTTGACATGTAAATTGGCATTCCCAGAATGAGAAGATGGAATGATGGGGAAGACTGGGAGCAAAACACTGAATTTATTGAGAAAAGAGAAAGAATGCCCTGATGGTCCGTAGCAGAATCTGAATTAGGTGATAAATTTGAATAATACAAACCTCAAAGGAGGACATTCTTGCTCATTGATGATTATAAAAGGAGAATGTAGAAGTGGGGACAGGGAGCTAGGAATATTTAGCCTCCATCACTACAACCTCTGAGACAGATGTATAATAGAAGTGAAACCACTACTGAAAAGGGAATCAAGGGAAAGAGTATCATTGTATATCATTTGTGGAAGGCTGTCTGTTCCTGATTCACACCACCATCAAGGATGCCTATGGTGAATCTATAGATTATTCTTAAAAGCATTTTGAAGAAATGGACAAGTAGGCATATGGGATCGTAGGTATTATTTTTTTCTCAACTACCTGCATTTGGTAGTAATAAAATCAATATCCTCCTCCCCCCACAAGAATTTTCTATCTTGGAAAAGAAGAAAAAAAAGGGAAATGAAAAATGTTGGGAGTCTATAGGAAAGCAGACTAATGCACTAATGTGCTCTGAGTGGCTCTGTGTTTTGGTCCAGCCATTCTTGAAAGCATTTTGCAATCATATTCCCAAAGCATAGCCTTTGACCTAGTGATACCACTATTAGGTATATAATACCTATGCCCCCAAATACCACATACACCAAAGACATCAAAGTACTGGGAAAGAGACCCTTATATACAAAAATATTTAGAGCAACTTTTGTTATAGTAACAAAAAACTCAAAGTACACTATGTGGATGTAAAGGAATATTGTTGTAGATAAGAAATAACAAAATAGGGGGACAGCTAGGTAGCACTGGCCCTGGATTCAGGAGGACCTGAGTTCAAATCCAGCCTCAGACACTTAACGCTAGATGTGTGACCCAGGGCAAGTCACTTAACCCCCACTGTCCCACCAAAAAAATAACAAAATAGATAACAAAAGAGACAGTTTCAGAGAAAACTGGGAATACCTATGTGAAATGATACAGAGTGATATAAGAAGAATGAGGAGAACAATTTATACAATTACAACATTGTAAAGAAAAACATTTTGGACAACTTAAGAACTCAAGTTAATACAATGACAAACAACAGTTCTGGAAGAGGAAAGATGAAGTGTACTCCCAACCTCCTGACAGAGAGAGGTGATGAATCCAATATGCAAAATGAAACACATTTTTGGACATAACCAATGAGGAGATTTGCTTCACTTGACTCTACATATTTGTTATGAGAGGTTTATGGCTCTTTTTGTTCAATGGGAGAATGGAAAATAAATGTCTTAACTGTAAAAAATAAGATTTAAAATTTTTTTTAATTTGGAATACTCCTTTCTTTAAAATATCTTGAGAAGTAATCCTTTGTGCCTTCAAAATTGTGGCACTTCTGGTAGGACCTTCTCTCTGCATGATTGGTTAAATCTTGATAACTTTGTTCATAGATTATTAATATCTAGGAAGGCATAAAGCAAGATGTATGTGTAGTAAAGATGCTGACAAAAAGATGTTTCCCTCCATCATGGAGGCTGACCTGCCCAGAGTCTAAATCAAAAAGAGATTGTCAGGGCAGCTAGGTGGCGCAGTGGATAAAGCACCAGCCCTGGATTCAGGAGGACCTGAGTTCAAATCTGGCCTCAGACACTTGACACTTACTAGCTGTGTGACCCTGGGCAAGTCACTTAACTGTCATTGCCCCACCCAAAAAATGAAAAAAAATTTTAAAAAGAGATTGTCTATGGACAGTAAGACCTTCTAAATGTTCTTGTTTGTTAATGAAGTGGTGCTGTTTGCATCAAGCTTTAAAACAGTACAGAGCCTCCTAAATGAGATACATAAATCACTTTAAAGATTTTAGCCAGTCCACACAGGAAAAACCAAATAGATGAAGGTTTCCTATTGTTCAGACTATTTTATATGTCTGGATGGACAGCCTCTAGAGCTGCTCCCTCAGTCTATATATCTTTGACTCTCACAGCTCATGAACAATGAGCTGAGACCAGAATTGAACAGAAGAATACACTCCACAGCTCTCTTAATGACCCCAAGCTTCTCCATGAAACAAAAGTCCAACTTTTTAACACCAAGATTCTTCTGGTAATCTTATATGGCAACAAATCATGGTATAACATAGTTTCTGAAGAATTCATATTGTAGATCACTGAAAGGACATTAAAGAGATTTGTAGCAGTCATTTAAAAAAAACTCCAGTATATTACCAACAAAAATACAACATGCCAGAAAATATGGTGTAAAAGATTATCAAAGAAGTGAGATAGTTACTCCACTAGTACTCATATAATGCCAAGTGACCTAAAGGAATGCATGCCCATAAATTTTCTGCATTCCCTATGTGATACTATAATTTATGGAAGAACATTAACGGTGCTGAGTCAGCTCTCAATGGTTCATGAGAAATGATGGTTCAATTTTCGATGCAAATATTTACATCTCAGAAATTAGTAAATGCTACATATCACAGCTTGATTTATTCACTTGCTTATTTTCTAGACTTAAGAAATTGATGAAGAAAATGTTAATGTTGTAAATTAAACTTAAAAATATGTCCTGGGTATATTTTTTCAGAGTTGTTAAAACATTTACCAGCGCATCCTTGAAGGACATGGATAAAAATAGTTCAATATGGGAATGCATGAACGGACTGTGAAATACAGCACCAGAAGGCAACCCTGCTTTAATGAGGTCCCAAAATCCATCAAAATCATAACTTTCTTCCCCACCTACCCCATCGTGCCTTGGTCCAGCATTATCAGCCCTAATGAAAGATGTCAGGCTGCCACACCACCCTTTGTGGAGGCAGGAGTGTCATTTCACTGAACAAAAAATCCCAGAGACATAAGCTCTTTGCCAAATAACTACAAGGTAAAGTTCAGGTCTCTCTTCAATAGAGCAAAAGATAGTTTTGGGGAGTAAAATATAGTTTTATTGAGCAGGATTTTAAATAAATGAACACCAAATTACTAAGCGATAACTTTTCCACATAAAACCTTAGTTACCAAATATGACCCACTTGGTAGAGTAGAAGGAATACTAGAATCATAGGGACACATCCCAGCTCTGACACTTAATGTGTAATCTTGGGAAAGTTGTGTAATCTTTCCCCAGACCTCATTTTCTCAATTATAAAATGAAGGGGTGGCACTAGGGGACCTCTGAGGTCTCATCTAGCTCTAGATCTAAGATCCTGTGACTGTCATACTTGATAGGAAGGCTTCTTTCTGAAACATTCTGAATCTTTATATTGGGTCAGATCCAGTGGTATGCTAGCAAATGTTTAACAACTGCCTCTCAAGGGGTGGGGGGATGGGGGGAAGGGGTGAAGCATGCGTGACAACCTTTTAAATTTAATCTACATTACTAACATTCTTTTCCATCACTTTTCAAGGGTAGAAAATCAACAAAATAATAAATCAAGCCATGAATCATAGCATGACTGATTTCTGAGGTATAACATACATATACAGGAGAGAGAGAGAGAGAGAGAGAGAGAGAGAGAGAGAGAGAGAGAGAGAGAGAGAGAGAGAGAGAGAGCTGGTGTTCAGTCTTGTCTGACTCTTGTGACCCCATGGACTGTAGCATATCAATACTATCCATGGGATTTCCTTAGCAAACATACTGGAATGGTTTACCTTTTCCTTCTCCAATTAAGGAAAACAAATTAAGTGACTTGTCCAAGGTCATACAACTAGTAAGTATCTGAGTTTGGATTTTGAACTCAGACCTTCCTGACTGCAGACCCAGCATTCTATCCACTGAGCCTGTATATACTACACACATACACATATGCATATACACATGTATGTATATGTACATTGTGTAAATATACATTTACATTTTTGTTAAAAGCACCTAGCAAAGTATCTAGTTAAAGTCGATGCTATATAAACGCCTATTCCCTTTTCTTTCCTTCATTGCTAAGGGGCACAGAGTGATGAGCCTGGAGTCTAGAAAACCCGAGTTTATTCTAGCCTCAGACACTTAAAAGCACTGAGACTCTAGGCCAGTCACATAACCTCAGTCTCTTCAAGTGTAAAACAAAGATAATAACTGTACCTATCTTGCAGGGTTGATGTAACTAACACTTAGCGAAAAGTACATAGTAAGTACCATATAAATGCTTGTTCCCTCTCCTAACCAAAATTTAACAATTGGTTCTCACGAACTGGCTCTAGCACACTCCTGGTCAGATTCCTCCTTGGGGATCTTAGACTCTAAAACTTTAGATTGGTTTATTATCAAAATACTTCTATCTTTCCATTGAACCAACAGGCAGGTGTAATGGATAAGGCAATGGACTTGTAGTCAGGAAGATCTTGGTTCGAATTCCACCTTAGATACTGTTAAGGGTTAAAATTCTAGCTAAACTGTCTAAAATATCTAATGAGTGGTCGCCAATAAATTATAAGCTTTAGCAAGAGTTAGACTTCTAAGCATTTATTAAGGAGAATAAGAATTTGGTAAAGAGAGAGAAAAAGGCCTAGATTTCTATCTATTAAAGGGAGAGCACATTTCTAGCTCCCTTCTCCACCAGAGTCCAGAGGAAAAGAGAGCGAGACTGAGCGCCAGTCTCTTCCTTCCTCCTCCCACTAGCCCGCGTCACTTCCTGACTCCTGGTCTTGCCCTCAAAGACCTTCCCTTCATGGGCAGAACTCTTCTACAGTAAGTATCCAGCAGGTGGCGTTATTCCAATCGTTACAGTCCCCCCTGTTGTTCCTCAAGAAACAAAATGTTTCCTTGACGGAACAGTAAAAACAATATAATAACTATTGCTAACTAATAATATGTGAACAACAATATAGAAAAGGAAGAGAGGAAAGTTTTGTCCAGAGGGGCGATTTTTTTTTGTCCTCATGAACCGACGCTTTGACATTGGTCTTGCAAAGGGAGGGCCTCTGCAGAGAATACATGTTACAGATGGTGTATATTATAACAGAAAGAGAAAAAAACAACAAAAACAACAAATCAAAACTGTTCATTTAAAGTCTCTGAAAGTCTTTTCTCAGATGTCCTCTAGGTGTAGTCATAGAATGGAAGTCTTTTCAGGGGTTGATGTGTGGATGCTGGTAATCAGCCAGGAAAATTTCCTACAAAATTGAGCTTAACACAACTTTAAAATAGCTTTGTCAATAATCAAATCAAACAATGAAAGTTCTCAAAAACATGTCTAAGGGAATTCAGAATCTTAGTTGTTACACATGAAACATATAATAAAACAAAAATTGAACCATTCTTTAAAATTATAATATTACTATAGTCCCCCCTTATGGAGGGTAATTGAGAAGACAATTGCTGCAATATTAATTAATAAAAATAATTTTTATCTTTGTTTCATCACTTTTTGCATCATCTGCCTAATTATCCTCATGCCATTATGAGAAATTAAAAAATCTAATATAATTGGTAACAGGTGTCAAGGCCAAATTCAACACTGTATTTATCATGACACCTGAGATAATTATGGGTGTTACCATAAAAGAACAGAGAAATGATGGGATATGAGCACTCCCACACTTGAGCAGTATATACTGTCCATGCAGTATGCCAGACTTAAAATAGGTGGATGGAATATATGTCCATGGCACCGAACATATTGGAGGAAACTGAGTCAGACTTAATCAGATGCATGGGATTGAGATGTCCATGGCATCAGGCATATAGGAGGGACCATAGAAGCCAGGTGTAGAAGTGAGATGGGTGGGATCAATACTTCCAGCCATCTGTACAATATTGTGGGGAAAAATAAAATAAAATATTAAACCAAGAGAATCCAACCTCAACATTTGTCAAAAGCCGTTCTCTCGGCCATACCTTGACTTCATGCATGTCTCCCCTCATGTGACAGTTCAGTGTCTGCTCTTGAATGTATTCCTCTTGTGATTGGATGGCATCTTGGCCAACTGGCATCTGATAACTCAGAATAAAGGCAATTAATGTCTTAAATGATAAATTCCCATAATCCAAGTCTCATATGGATTTAAAATTGAGGATAATAAATGATTGCAAAAAATGTGAATACATCTTGACTCAGAACACAATATATAGTTATGCAACAATTTCAAATAATATCTTTTTTTTACTTAGTATACAATTACTTTTGTGAAAAATCAGAACATATTTAAATACAAGTTAAAGCACAACACAATCCCAAAGAAAACTTTTTTTGAAAAAAGAAAACTTTTACAAACATTCCCCTCTTTTTTTTTTTTTTGGAATATGCTTATCAAAAATAATACTTCTAGAATCAATTTACACTTGCCATGGCAACCAATTTGCCAGGGAAATGCTTTAAAGAGTTTGATCAAATAATCAGTTGAGAAAAAATAACAAAAACAAACAACTCAGAATATGGGAGCACAATACTCCTAGAATTAACATTGTATTATGAAATCAAAACCATCTTGCAATGTTTCAAAATTAGAGAGATGAATAAATAGAAAAAAAATACACACGGAACAATAAAAGACAATGAAATTCAAACTAGGGAAATCTAAATGAATATGAACTTAATATTAATAAGAGTATTATAAAATATAAACTTGATCATATGACTATAAAAAGCTTTACAAATATTCTCCTTGTTTTAGAAACTAAGTATAAGTCACAATCTCAAAAGCATGAAAATCTCTATGAAAATAAACCCATACCATTAATTTCAAAATGTATATATAATAGCATAGAAATCCTATGTAACCTCTGAACTGACATTAATACTCTGAGTGAATTCAGAACACTTTTGATTCCGATATCTAAAATCCCCAATACTCATATCAATACCTTGCTGCTTACTTCTACATTTCTGTAAAATATATATCCTTCCATGGCAAAAGAAGCAGAGTCTTGAACTATGTTGATGATTGTCATTCTTATTCAGCTTAAGTTTTTCTTCTTTAACCCCTCTATATTGTCTGTCAGTCTTTTCACCATACAAATGCTTTATAAGATTACTAATTAAAGACAAAAGCAGGTTAGCAAAATTATGAACAAATCGAGCATATCTGGAATTTAAAGGGTTTTCTAAGGTTGTCTCAGAAGCACAGCCAGGCTGGGGAAGGGCTGAGCCTGAAGCTGCAAATGCAGGTAGAAAAAGTTGAGCATGCGCATCAGATCTCTGGACTTCCCAGGCAGGGGAAGCTATGGGCTTGGCCATGGGGGGAGTAGAGGGTGGGGTCTGGAGAGGAGGGGAGGGACCAGCACAATTTGAATCAGACTTGATTTTGAACTCAGGCCTGGATTCCTCTTCCCCCACTTTGCCTCCAGGTGCTAGGGGATTAAAAACTTCTAGAGGGTGGGTCATTGCCTCCAGGCATGCAAAATTAGAGCAACAATTAGTGTTGGAACTGGGAAAAGCAGCAGGAATCTCTACAGGTTTCTCTGAAAAAGCATGGTTGGGAGAGGGAGAGATATTTCCTTGTGTGAGTAAGTTGCTGGCTCTTTTAACAAAAATAAAAAGAAAAATAGAAAATCCACAAAAACAAAGCATTAACATGATCTTATCTCCCATTTGTCTGGTTAAACAGACTAAAATCAAAAATAGGGTAATTAGGGAGTTTAAAAGGTCCATTCGAAAAAATTTAAAGGGAAAACACAGCCAGTGCGCCAGTACTTAGCAGTTTAAAGGGTAGGGGAAATTTCTTACCCAACCGGAAGATCAGAAGTGAGGTTCAGCTTTCCTCTTCGTGGTCAGCCATCTGTTAAGGGTTAAAATTCTAGCTAAACTGTCTAAAATATCTAATGAGTGGTCGCCAATAAATTATAAGCTTTAGCAAGAGTTAGACTTCTAAGCATTTATTAAGGAGAATAAGAATTTGGTAAAGAGAGAGAAAAAGGCCTAGATTTCTATCTATTAAAGGGAAAGCACATTTCTAGCTCCCTTCTCCACCAGAGTCCAGAGGAAAAGAGAGCGAGACTGAGCGCCAGTCTCTTCCTTCCTCCTCCCACTAGCCCGCGTCACTTCCTGACTCCTGGTCTTGCCCTCAAAGACCTTCCCTTCATGGGCAGAACTCTTCTACAGTAAGTATCCAGCAGGTGGCGTTATTCCAATCGTTACAATACTTACCTGCTGTGTGACCCTGTACAGGTCACTTAACCATTCTGTGCTTCCATTTCATCATCTGTACTTTGAGGAAATGGGACTTAGTGGCCTCTTAATGTCCCATCCATCTGTTACCTCTTTGGATTTTCCTTATCATCTATCAGATTCTCAATTCTCTTGCTCTCTCCCCCTCCCTCTAACCCAATATCTCTGGAAGAAGCAATTAGAAATATAGCATATTCTCCTCTGGTTTCTGCATTCCAACTTTCCTATGTGAATTACCTCACCATGTCTCGCTGGTCCATCATTATTGGACCTAATGAAAGATTCTAGGCCACCATACCACCCCTTGTGTTGGAAATATCACTTCATTATACAAAATAACCCTAGAGACACATACTTTTTTTGGTGAGGCAATTGGGGTTAAGTGACTTGCCCAGGGTCACACAGCAGTGTCAAGTGACTGAGACCAAATTTGAACTCAGGTTCTCCTGAATCCAGGGCCAGTGCTTTATCCACTGTGCTACTCAGCTGCCCCTGAGACACATACTTTTTGCCACATGACTACAAGGTAGGGTTCAGACCTCTCTTTGAATATGTTGGCAATTTATTTGCTTTCATTTCATTCTGTGGGAAAAAAAGGAAAAAAAAACTCCAGATAAAAGAAAGGTTGGTTATAATAAATAAATGCCTCCACGTCAAACATTTACTTTTATTCTTTCATCTCCTGCTAACCTTTGCTGCCCATACCACCTGTACTTAACCAGAATCCACACATTCTTTTAGTAAAGTTAAGATGGGTTAATGATTGCCTTTCCACAATGTGAGAGAGCTGACAGACCAGCCCTGCCCCAAAATCTCCCCAAATCCCTTTAGCAACAAGATCATGACAGCACAAGGGAACATAGATTAATGCCTCTATCAGAACACCCTGATTTGCAGAATATCCTGGAGGTGAAAGTAGAGAAAGTGTTGATTTTGGACTCCAAGAACCCAAGCTGTAATCCTTTGTTAGTGTGTCTGTGGGACCTCTCAAGACCTTGGTTTCTTCATGAATGAAAATGAGGGGTTTGGACTCCAGCATCACTAAATCCCATATAGTTTGAAATCCTATGATCTATGATTAACCAGCATTTCAAAGCCTTAGAAGCCTCCAAAAGGTGTTTCTCTCTTAAATATTTCCAGCCTCTCTATTTAAGCTTTCCTATGGATTTTCCTCCCTCTAATTTGATGTTTATTTTGCCCACTTATTGTCCCCACCCCTGGGGCATCTAGGTAGAACAGTAGATTGAGTACTGGGCTTGGGGTCAGGAAGACTCATCTTCCTCAGTTCAAATCCGACTTCAGACACTAGCTATGCAACCCTGAGCAAATCACTTTAGCCTATTTGCCTCACTTTCCTCATGTGTAAAATAAGCTGAAGAAGAAATGGCAGGAAAACCCCAAATAGGGTCATGAAGAGTAGAACATGACTGAAAAACAAAGAAATAAAAAAATGTCCCCTCAGTACTAACCTGTTAGCACCTTAAGGGCTGAGACTTCATTTTATGACATCAGTCAAATTATCTATTTGATATCATAGGATCATAGATTAAGAGCAGGAAAAAATAAAAAAACTCTAGAGGCCATCTAGAGCAACTTCTTCATTTTACAGCCAAGAGACCTAAGACCCACTTAAATGAATGACCTGCCCAAAGTCCCTCAACTAAGTATTAGGAAGGATTTGAACCCAGGTTTTTCCAATGTCAAATCCTGTACTTTTTCTGCCATGATATGCTTTTTCAACTTTTAAAACTAAATGCTAGGGGAAAGCTAGGTGGTGCAGTAGATAAAGCGCCGGCCCTGGATTCAGGAGGACCTGAGTTCAAATCCAGCCTCAGACACTTGACCCAAGCTGTGTGACCCTGGGCAAGTCATTTAACCCTCATTGCCCTGAAAAAAAAAACTAAATGGTGAAAGAAAGAAAAAAAACTAAACCCTGAGCAAATCCCCAAAACATTATTACCCCAACAATAATATTTTTCCCTAGATGGCATAGCCATCATCTCTCCTAATGGTATCTCCATTTTAAAAAAATAATATTTTTTAATTTTTAAAATAATGTTTTATTTTTCCCCAGTTACATGGAAAGATAATCTTTTTTTCATTTTTTTTATTTTGAGGATCATTTCTGCCTTTCCTTTTTGATGGTTTTTCTTTTTTCATGCCAACCAGATAGCTTCTCCATCCCTCTCCCCAGCCCAATACCCACTTGGCTTCAAGGGTCTATGCCTAAGCTGAAAGAGACAGGTGGGGCAGCTGATTTCTTTGAATAAAAAGAAGGCACAGTTGTCTTCTGTTGCCTTGCTGCTGTTATGTGAACACCCTCTCCTTGCCCCTTTGAAGAATGTCAGAGGAGACTAGGAATTTGTATTTAGGAAATCACATTGAAGCCTCAGAACAGCTTCTAACCTTTGTTTTTTAGTCAAGTCAAAGGGAAAAGGCCTGGAACTGGCCCAACAATATGGTGAATTGCAGACCTTGGTCTTTGGGGAGACCTATGTTACTAAGCAGTAATTTAGAATGGCAGCTGGTGAGCAAGAAGGTGGTTTTGCCAGCTGTTGCTTAAAAATTTTTTTTAAAGACCTGAGACTCATGTACACAAAAATCATTCAATAAACTCCCCTTGTTACCATGGCAAAAAAGCATAAGATGTATTTCTCTTTTCTACACATAGCCTTTGAGGTATGTGTGACCCCTTAAATTTTATTTTAACCCTTTGAAATTGTCTAATTGTCCTTGGTATTCACTGTAACTATGTTTTATATGTTGAAAAAAGGGGAAAGTGAGGTAGAGGACAGAGTATCATTCACCCTGAACCCTGTACCTCTTTAAAGATAGCCAGGAATGGACCCTACCTAGGGAGATATAAATGAGACTGCCCCAGTACACTGAAATCTAGGGAGTACAATGACTCCACATATGTCTTCCTTCAGTACCATGAAAGTCAACATAGCAACAAATTCTTTCTCCCAATCAACTGCACTTATCTTATTTATTTCTAGCATTTTTATATCATGAATTGTAAAATGGATTTGAGGGCAAGTTTCATAGTACTTGCCCCAAGTAGCATGTACGCTGATTGCTCCAGGTTACCAAAATGCTAGTTACAACTCTGGACCTGACCCCACACCAGCCCATAGAAAATTACAGACTTTAGTAGCAACCTATTCAGAACCACTTATACATAAACATATATATATATATATACATATATATATATATATATATATATAAGCATTAGATAGAACAAACATGACAGAAACCACTCAACAACAACAACAAATGGAATTAGAGTGCTCGGTGGTCTCATACCCAGCTCCCCTTTCTCCTGCTCTCATACCTTCATGTATTTCCACTTGGGCAACCTTATAGAAACACTACATTACTTTGCACTGTTCTCTGACCAGAAATATGGATATGTATGAGTTTGTCTAGAATGGATCATTCTCAATTGCATAGAAATTGATGAGTATGCATTTTGAATGTTTACTTCCTAAAATTCCTTTAAATCCACACACATTAGTTTTAGTGTTTTGTTGACACATGCACGGCAGCTCTAGGAGAAGCCTGGAGGTGCATACAATGGTAAAGTCAGAGACCTTTTGAAGAAGATGCATATATAATTTCTACTTTTCAAAAATGGTAACTTGACCTTTCGGAGTCCTTGCTGAGAAGCCTCTGCACCACACCCTTACCAGATGTCGGGGACTGAGATAGAACTGAAATCAAATAGCATACATTAATTCTTTCATTTACTTGTTCAACAAACATTTATCAAGTATGAACAGTAATCTAAGCACCGTAAAAGATGCAAAACAAGTGGGAAATATAGTCTCCACCTTCAAGGAGTTTCTAGTATAGTCGAGGAGACAAAGCAATTGTTCATAAAGTAGAGCATATTAACAAATTGCAGACAGTCAAGTTCCATCTGCACACGAATGTTATAGAAAGAAGGATGGTTTCTGGCAGGTGAACACAGAGTACAGTTTCTTCTCCATGAAGGAAATCAGTGAAGAGAGTTCTCAAAAAACAATGGCTCCCTTCTCCAAACCCCCTAAAAGAAAAAAGAAGAATGAGCAGACTTCTTCAGTAATTTAGTCAATTCAGTAAAATTAGACACAGTCTAATGCATTTGACTCTCTATGGAGTTCATATCTCTATAGAAGATACTGTCTAGATGGATAGAAAAAACACACACATGGATGTCATGACAAGAGAATGACTGCCTCCTTTGGGCAAGTCACTTCCCCATCACTGAGCCTTAGTTTTCTTTTTCTTTTTTTTTGGTGAGGCAATTGGGGTTAAGTGACTTGCCCAGGGTCATACAGCTAGTAAGTGTTAAGTGTCTGAGGCCGGAATTGAACTCAGGTCCTCCTGAATCCAGGGCCGGTGCTCCATCCACCGCGCCACCTAGCTGCCCTTGAGACTTAGTTTTCTAATCTGTAAAATGGGAGGACAGAACTGGATAATCTCTGAATTCTGCCCCAGTTCTGACATGCTAGGATTTTGCAAAAAAGGTCTCCCATTCTTCAGAATATCATCCTGAACAGTACTTTGATTATGTTAAAGATTCAATTAGCATCAATTGGATTGGATTGGAATGAACTGGATTAGATTGAATTGGCAAAAATATAGATAAAATTACAGCGTAATTTTATATTTCTCTGACATGGATGTGACTAGTTGTGACAGATTATGAAGGACAAGACAAGAAGGCACTAAAATTAATGAAAAACTTTTATTAGTTTTCCATTTGGTTTGGAAAAAACTTCTATTCATGTTCCATCTGGTTTCATTTTTTCATCCGGTTTTTATATTTTTCATTTTTCCACTCAAGATGTGGAGTCATGAAGACTTCTTATGATAACTTTGTGAAACTGAAAAATTGCTTAAATGCTTTTGTAAAATGGGAATAATAATACCTCTCAGGGCTGATGAGAGTCTCATGTAAGATTGTAAGTTTGTAAAGCCCCTTGCAAACTTTAAAGTGCTATAGATTGTTATATTTTAGATTAGCCAGATCTTTAAAAGAAGGCAGTAAAACTGGTCATTCTGTGTTTCTGGACCAAGCATAAGGTTGATTGAATTGTTCATTTTACAGTCAACCATTCAGGCTCAGAGTAGAGCAGACACAGTCAAGTGACCAAGTTTGAGAGTTGAAGGCTTAACCTGAGATTCTACTTTGATGTCTAACGGGACATTAAGAAAGTCATTACACCTCTCTGTACGCTGATTCCTTCCCAAGCAGGAAGGTGACCAAAAGGAAAATACAACTGACTGCAAAACCCTTAGGAAATCTAATAATTGTTATTATTATTATTATTTTATTATAAAGCTACTTACAGCTTAAACCCAAAGTAGAAGAGTCCAGGAAGTAACTACATGACATCAAAGGACAACTAGTTGTTTTTCTTAATTTTTTTTTAGAAATTGAGATCGCCAAATAGCTGCTAATACCCCAGGGAAGACACAAAAAAAGGAAATAACCTGTAATTGAGTTCACATTAGAAGGTTTTTTTCAAAGAATATAGAGAAAATTATGTAAAAGGAGAAGATAGCATGGCATAGTGTGAAGAATACTGTTGTGAAGTCAGAAGACCTGTATTCAAATCCTGGCTTCCTATCTCTATGACCTTGGACAAGTCCACAAGCCTCTGCAAGTCCTGGTCTCTTCACCTGTAAAATGAAATGTTGACCCAGATAACCCCTAAGGTGTGCTCCAGCCTGAAATCTATGGCCCCATGATCCTATCTATGATAATAAGAAGAAAACAGGCTCCAAGAGGAGTCAAGCAAATGAGAGACTTATGTAAAAAGTTTTATTTATTATTCCAAGAAATGGAAGGATCCAGAACAAATGTGTTTGCTAAATGAAAATGGGGATTAGGAGAAATTCAAGTGAGAAAAAATGCCAAATACTCAAAAAAGGAAACAGGAAGCTGAGAAAAGGGCTATGACTCCCATTTAACATCAGAGTCATAACTAGGATGAGGCCATCAGGGGTTTGTCATAGGGTGCTGATATCTGAAGGGCATGCTTCCTTTCTGAACATATATTTCCCCCTCATGGAGGTCTCCTACATCTCTTCTTATATCTCATACCTCTCAGTCCTCTATAATTTTCCAGGACCTCAAGTCCACAGTCTCATTATCATATTGCCTTCCTTCTTAGACCCACTTTTGTCCCTAATCTTCCTGGGGGGATAAGGCACAGGTGGTATTCTCAGTTATTCTCATCAAAGATGCTATATCATACACAAACACACACACACACACACACACACACACACACACACACACTGTCCCCTGTACCACCACCACTTCCTCAATCCAAGATACACAATTTGTGCCTATAATGAAAAGATTATAGGTTATGACTTGACTGACAGAAACAGAGAACTGAACCCAGAAGTTTCTGTGACATTGGAGAAGTTGAGAAGACCTTTTTCATATTTTAAGATGGTAGGAAACCTTGTGTTATGTTTAATTCTTGTCTTTTCTCCCCATTTAAACTGATATCTGCTTGAGGTCATAACTATATATTTTCTAGTACCCTTCCAGTATCTACTGCAATGTCATGCATACAGTAGATATTTAATGAAAAATCCTAAGGCATATAGACTGGACCAAGGATTTCACTGATATAAAGAACTCCTCAGGGATGAAAACTCCCACTCCAGCAATGTGGATCAGCACCTTCTCTGAGACTTCTAGTCTTAGAGGATTGCCTAGTACCACTGAGAAGTTCATTTACTTACCAGGTTCACAAAGCCAGTTGTGTCAGAGGCTGGACATGAACCCAGACCTTTCTGGTTTCAGGGCTAGCTCTCTATCACCCTTCACCACACTGTCTCTTAGTGGATGTATGTATTAAATGAAATTGTATTTTAACAAATGGAACATGAGACCAGGAGACAAACGACATAAGTTTTAGCCTTTGCTCCTCTGTATTAACTTTTTTTTTATGACCTTGTGGGTGGGGAACATTTCTCTTCTCTGGGTCTCAGTTTCTTGCTATGTGAAAAGAGAAGGTTAGTCTAAAAAAGATTTCTAACATTCTCTTTAGTTTTTTGTTTTGTTTTGTTTTGTTTTTGCAGGGCAGTAAGGGTTAAGTAACTTGCCCAGGGTCACACAGCTAGTTAAGTGTCAAGTGTTTGAGGCTGGATTTGAACTCAGGTCCTCCTGAATCCAAGGCCAATGCTTTATCCACTGGGCCACCTAGCTGCCCCTCTCTTTAGTTTTAAAATGCTATTAATGTACACATGAATATGTCCTAATTAGAGGTCCAAATCAGAGAGAGCCTCCCATAACAGATGAGAGAAAATCTACCTCTTCCTGACCTAACAGCATCTGCTAAAATTCCAAGCAAGAGAATGTAAGAAAATAGAATTGGGGCAGCTAGATGGCACAGTGGATAGAGCACCAGCCCTGGAGTCAGGAGTACCTGAGTTCAAATCTGGCCTCAGACACTTAACACTTACTATCTGTGTGACTCTGGGCAAGTTACTTAACCCCAATTGCCTCACTAAATTAAAAAAAAAAATGAAATGACAACTTAAAAAGAAAATAGAATCACTGGATTTTAGTCTTCCTTTTGAGGCCAAAAAAAGCATTGGCCCCTTAGTATAAAGTTCTTGACTTATCATACCTTACTCAGACTAGGGTTATACCCAGAGGAGCAATTTCAAGCGACATAGATGTATCGTCAACCTACTATGTACAAGGCAAAGCCTATGGGCACTATGTGCCAACCACTTGCATTTCCTGTAAAGACAATTGCTAAGTCATTCCTATTATCTAGTGTCTACAAGGCTCTATTCGACCCCCAGATATGAAGGGGCAAATCTTCACACTATACACACTGTTCTCTGAAGCCAAGCATCTGTGATTGTTTTATTGTTGCTGTTTAAAACACACTCCTCTCTTTTGGCCCGAGAACAACCAAATGATTCCTCACTGCTTCTTTTGTTTCTAGAACCCACCTGTTTGGGGTGCATTTTTTCTTTAACAGTCCAAACTTTTTTTGTTGCCATTGATATCCCCTATCCCAATCCTACAGGAATTGGCCCTTTGGAATAACCATTTTCCTTCTCCTCCCCCACTTTCTTTTAGGCTCAGTGGCAGCTGGAAAAACCTCCAGGGGAACAGCTGGTGACTGAAGGTCACAGACAACTCTTCCATTATCTTCCATGGTGGACCCCAGGAAGAAGGGTCTGGAGGCTGTCCAAAATATGGTCGGCAAAATGAATACCAATATCTTCTAACAGCAGAGTTACCTTGTGCTTTGGAAACACCTCTAATAACAGTAAGAATAAATAACAATGCTTTACATTTAAAGAGGGTTTCATGGTTTACAAAGTGTCTTCCATTCTTTCCTCACATTAGCTCTGGGAGGATCAAGCCAGAAGCACAAACCTGGGCACATCCTGATTTCACGTCATTCTCTCCTGTTTGTTCAATCTCCAGAAAGAGCTCAGAAACCTGCGAAGACTTATATGAACTCATGCAAAATAAAGTGAGTAGGACCAGGAGAGCAATTTAAACAATAATGACATTGGAAAGATAACTTTGAAAGATTTAAGCACTGCGATCAATAAAATAACCAGTGACTTCTAGTGGACTGAGGATGAAGCACATTACCCATCTCCTAACAGAGAAGTGACAGGCTCAAGATGCAGAATGGACAGTGTAAGAATTTGTTTTGTTTGACTATGAATATTTGTTAGAAGGGGATTTTTATCATTATTAGGGGGAAAATACTATTTGAAAAATATAATGACAAAATAGTCCCCCAGATTGAGGATTTGCAGCTGTTGGGATTTCAAAATCATCCGATTCAAACCTGTCATTTACAGACAAAGAAACCGAGGCTTAGAGAGATGAAGTAGTTAATAGCAGAGCTGATTCTTGGATGCAGATTTTATAATTTAAAATCCATTGTTATCTTCATTTTAGGAAGCTACATGGCTTATCAGAGAGAATGCTAGCCCTTGGTTTCAGGAAGACCTAGTTCAAAATCTGCCTCAGTGGGGCAGCTAGGTGGCACAGTGGATAAAGCACCAGCCCTGGATTCAGGAGGACCTGAGTTCAAATTCGACACTTGACACTTAGTAGCTGTGTGACCCTGGGCAAGTCATGTAACCCTCATTGCCCCCCCCCACAAAAAAAAAACTACATACACACACACACACACACACACACACACACAACCTGCCTCAGATACTTCTATGTAGAGTTGTACTAGAGCCAGCTTCTAACCAGCTCTCCAGAGTCAATTATAAATTTTTAATGTGAATATCTACACCCCATAAATTGCTGCAAATAAGAGCTTGATTTATTATTTTCTTGAATGTCTAGACCTAAGAAAGCAATAGATAAAACATTACTAATGCTGATTAAAATTTAAAATGTGTCAAGTATATATATTTTTCAAAAAAAATTTAAATAATTTTTAAAAAGCATACTTCTTTTTCAAAGAGCCAGTTCTCAAAAGTTTAACTAGCATACCACTACTGTAATGTGACTCTGGGAAAGTCATTTAACCTCTTAAAGTCTCAGTTTCATCAACACCTAACTCACATGGATATTGTGAGGATCAAATGAGATAATGCATGCAATTTGTAAACTACAAAGCATTATAGCTATGTGATGTACTAAAGAATAGTATCCAGAGTTAGGAAGTCCTTAATTCAAATCCCGCCTCAGACATTTACTTGTTATGTGACTAATCAAATTGCTTAATTTCGGTTTCCTTCATTATCTACAAATTGGGGGTAAAAATTGTACCTGCCTCACAGGTTTTTGAGAGGACCAAATGAGATAGTGTTTTACAAAGATTATAATGTTATTTAAATATGACCTGTTATTATTGCACCACTGTCAGCTTAATAACCCAATTTACCTATCCCTCTCAAAACACTATTATAATTGTTGCTGGTATGGCAAAAAGATGTTAAAAGAAACAAAAATGTTTAAAAAGAATAAAAAATAAACCAAAAATAAACCTCAAGAACAAGATTTCTTTTATTTAATTAATAAAGTATTTTATTTTTTTCCGTTACATGTAAAGATAGTTCTCAACTTTTGTTTATACAAGCTTTACAATTTCAGATTTTTCTCCCTCCCTCCCCTCCCTCCCCCCTCCCCTAGACAGCAGGTAATCTGATATAGGTTATATATATATATATATATATATATATATATATATATATATATATATATATATATATATACATAATAACATTAAACATATTTCTGCATTAGTCATGTTATAAGAGAAAAAATCAGAGCAATGATGAAAAACCTCAGAATAGAGAAAAACAACAGCATCAAAAACAAAAGAAATAGTATGGTTCAATCAGCATCTATACTCCGCAGTTCTTTTTTTTTTCCCTTGGATTTGGAGATCCTCTTCCATCACAAGTTCCCTGGAACTCTTCTGTGCCATTGCATTGGTGAGAAGAATATAGTCCATCACAGTAGATCAACACTCAATGTTGATGATACTGTGTACAATGTTCTTCTGGTTCTGCTCATCTCACTCATCATCAGCTCACACAAGACCCTCCAGGTTTCTCTGAACTCCTCCTGCTCATCATTTCTTACAGCACAATAGTATTCCATTGTATTCATATACCACAACTTGTCTAGCCAACCCCAATTGCTGGGCACCCCCTCAACTTCCAATTCCTTGCCACCACATAAAGAGCAGCTATAAATATTTTTGTACATGTGGGTCCCTTTCCCCTTTCCATGATTTCTTTGGGAAAAAGACCCAAAAGTGGTTTTGCTGGGTCAAAGGGTATGCACAGCTTTATCGCCCTTTGGGCATAATTCCAAATTGCTCTCCAGAATGGTTGGATCAGTTCACAGCTCCACCAACAATGGATTAGTGTTCCAATTTTCCCACAGCTTCTCCAACATTTATTATTTTCCTTTTTTGTCATTTTAGCCAATCTGATAGGTGTCAGGTGGTACCTCAGAGTTGTTTTTATTTGCATCTCTCTAATCATTAGAGATTTAGAGCATTTTTTCATATGGGAATAGATAGCTTTGGTTTTTTTCATCAGAAAACTGCCTCTTCATATCCTTTGACCATTTCTCAATTGGGGAATGACTTGGGAAGAACAAGATTTCTAATCTGTATCCAGAAAAAGAACTGGTGGTGTCTGAATACAGATCAAAGCATACTATTTATTTTTCACTTTTTCTCTTTCTCTCTTTCTCTCTTCCATAGTTTGAGTTTTCTTCCACATAATGATTAATTTGGGAATTTTTACATGATTGCTAATGTATAAACTATATCAGATAATTTGCCATCTCAGGGAGGGGGGAAGGGAAGGAGGAAATTATAGAATTTGGAACTCAAAACTCTTTTTAAAATGTTGAAAGTGGGGTTTTTTTACATGTAATTGGGGAAAAAATAAGATCTTTAAAAAAAATGAGAGCTAGAATAAGCATAGCTTATGACTTACACCATTTTGATGTACTAATCATCCTTGACTCAGAATAACACTTTAGATCAATTTTTAAGCCATTTGTTCAAGAACAAAGTATCAAAATGGATATAAGACCTGCTAACTCACTGGTCACTAGTACTTTCACAATACTCTTCTGATGATAAGCCAGCAAAATTCAATCACTCCCATCAAGCTAGAAAAACTTTAAGGATGATCCTGGGACTGGATGATTCTGCTTTCAGAGGACCAACTTCACTAAGGACAGAGGCTCATCATTGGTATTCTAGCCACTGGGTGATGAATTCTTTAGCCCTAGCAACCTCTGAAACAAAAACAAAAACAAAATGGCCATTAGTCCCTTAGGCCCCACTTTTGCTTCTGCAATGATGATGACAGTTGCAGAAAGGGAAAGATAGAAGTTCTAAGAATCACATTTCCTCGATCATCTATAAACATAAAACTAGGTTGAATTTTTAATTCAATTCATGATGGAATACGTACTTATTTATTGACCAGCTGTCATTATCATAAAAATTATAATTATAACTAATATTTATATAGCACCTACTGTGCTATGTGCTTTACAATTATTATCTCATTTGATCCTCACAACAACTTTGGGAGGTGGGTGTTATTATTATCCTCATTTTACATATGAGAAAACCAAGGCAAATAGTGGTTAAGTGAGTTGCCCAAAGTCATACAGCTAGTAAGTATCTGAGGCCAAATTTAAACTCAGGTCTTTCTGATTTCAGGCCCAGTACTCTCTCCACTGTGTCTCCACTGTGACTAGCTGCCACCTCCCTGAACGAATTTTATACTATAAGCTTCATATGTGGTTTTCTAAGTCAATATGTGACCTGCAGGGATCCTTATGTATAATTTAGTGGCCCCCATTTCTATTTGAGATTGATACCACTGTTCTAGACCCTTCACTCTGGCCCCTTGTCCCCTAAATCCATAATCATATCTACCTATCATATAAATCTATTATCTGTCTTCTTTCCTTCCTACTTTCCCTTTTCCCTTCCTCTCTTTCTTTCTTCCTTCCTTCCTTTCTTCCTTCCTTAGAAAACTACAAATTAACATTATCTATGTTGTGATGTATTTTTATTTATTTTGTTAAATACTTCCCAATTACATTTTAATCTAGTTCAGGTCAGAATAAAATGGGGAGTTTTGTTGGCCACTTTCCAACCACAAGCCTCTAGTTTGACACCTCTGGAACCCCCAAACAAATTAATTCAGTACTCTAGGAATCCTATGATTATTTCCTGAGTACTTGCTTACTAATTAACTTATTAGTTATAATTATATAATTATAATCTCCCTGTAATGGAGAGATTGACTAATGAAGATTTGGCCTTCATTGTGGGTTATATAGCGCTTGGATAATATTTCCTACTTAGTTCTAATTCAATATAGGAAGGTTTGGTGAAGCTATTTCTAACTATGAACGATTGAGGGACTAGGACTATAGAAATGGAGAGTATTCCAATTGGCCAAGGAGCCAGAACTGAGGGTAGACACAAAAGATTCCAGGATTCTTTTACTTATTCTCTTCCCTAAAGGCATTGTCAAGATCCTATGTACACCAGGGGGAAGAGAGGAAAGGGAGCACTTGCCTTATCCTCAAATGTCTCCCGTGTGTCAGTGAATGTATTGTGCATCTATTTTTTTTTCATTTATTCTTTCTTAACATTAGGAGAATGAGTATCTGGAGAGAGCTTCAAAAAGTCAGAAGGACAGTCAGAGGTATTTTCAGTAAAAACCACCAGAACTCATGGCAAGGGGAGTGAAAAGAGTTGATTGGCCTGTTCAACTCAGCCCAGCAGAAGATTGACTCATGACTTGTCCTGGAAGGAGCCAGGCCATCCAAGTTTAACTGGGTTGGCATACAGTAAGAGCTTAATAAATCTTTACTGACTTGAACAATGAAGTGATTTGTCCATTTCCTCACACCAAAACAAACTTGATGAGGACCTACTCTAAAGGAGAAGAAGATTTCCAGAATCAAGAGTAATGAGGTACCTCTCTGCCCCATATATTCCCTACATGTGTACTTCATTATTGTGTCACTTTAAGTCCATGCCCACTCTTTGCCTCCATGGACTCTGTATATAGTTGTTGGGGGAAGGAAACTGGTTGGGGCAAATGTTTTTGTAATTTCAGTCCTTGATATATCTTCTCAGTAAACTCCCTTTTATAAAAGCTAATTGATTTCAACCAACTGATCAATATTGGGGAGAGCACAATGTTAAAAAAAATGACTAGAGACGCTTTCCCTTCAAGGTTACATAATGATAGAATTCTGAAAGGAGAAGTAGTCAGCCAATCTTTGAGATTCCAATTTTCCAAGATAACTGGGAGTTGGGAGACAAAGTCCAAAGAGGGAGCTACACTCTCATATAAGGCCTGGTCTTTCCCTGTAACAACTGGGGGCCACATTTAGCCATTCAGCTGCCCCATGGTGTTTATGGTCTTTCAAGATATCCTGACCCTACCTGCTTATTGGTATCATCCAATGATCCAGGACATATGA
Source organism: Dromiciops gliroides (assembly GCF_019393635.1). Lineage (NCBI taxonomy): Eukaryota > Metazoa > Chordata > Mammalia > Microbiotheria > Microbiotheriidae > Dromiciops > Dromiciops gliroides. The sequence continues at coordinate 270,486,878 of NC_057864.1, forward strand.
AAGACACAGTTTCTCCATTCTCATGTGAAACCCTCCACTGACAAGGCTGTTGTTTCCTTTCTAGAATCCACTGATATAATAAGTATTCTAAACTTGTCTCATCTTTTATTATAATTGCATATTAGTATAAAAATAAAGCTACAGGTCAACCATAATATTCCAAGAGTCCCCATGGCTACCTTGGGAGTACCCTAAGACAAGGCTTCCCATTTGGTCTATTACAATCAGTCAGTAAAATAAATCTCAAAGTATCCTTTGGCATCCCAAGTCCAGTGTTCTAAATGATACATGAAAGAATTAAAGTGACAATGAATCTAAAACATGGATTTTGACCTCTTTTGTGTGTCACTTATGTACCTCCTTGGCATTCTAGTAAAGCCTATAGACACCTAAGAATAATAGTTTTAATGCATAAAATAAAATGCATGGGATGGCAAAGTAAACCAATTATATTAAATACAGTTATCAAAATTATTTTAAACTAAGTTCATGGACTCTAAGTTAAATACTATTATTTTAAAAGAATTTTATTTCTAAGTGTTATAAACTTTCCATACATTTAAAATATTGATGTCCTGCCCTCAGATATCTTCTATTCTAATACTAGAATACTAAGAAAATGGCTAATAATTTTGATGCCTCAAAAACTGGAGTAACCAACAAGGGGAAATCTAATATTACATATGATTCTCACTAATAAGAAAGAATTGATTGCTGGAGTGGAAATTATGGAAAGTTGAGAAAGAAGTGTCCTCTCCCTTCTAGAGGTTATAAAAGAGAAAAAGAAGAAAGATGGGCATAGTCAGACATGAACCCTGATTTTGGGAAAGAATAAAAAGGGATCAGAAGAAGGATATGTTGTATCCTGTGGCATAAAATTCTACTGAGGATGTCAAACAAAGAGACATGGGAAACTTTTAAAAATGGAATTTTGAAGACACAAAAAGAATCAGTACCAATGAGGTGGAAAAATGGAAGCTCCTTGGACATACAAAAGTGGATGCACAGGGAACTCACCAACCAACATGGATTTTTTTTTAAAAGATGTGAACAGAAGATAGAAGGAAAGGAATGTAACAGAAAGTAAATATGAGTATGGTCAGATCCTGTAAAAGCTAGTGCCAATACTGGGCTGTTGTTGAGGCTAAAGATAACAAAGAACATAGGGATATATTGGGTAAAAGAAAAGGTTCCAGGAAAGGAATAGGGCTGGATAGAATGGAGTAATGATAAGTGATTACAGAGAAAGTAAAGGTGCTGAGTTTGGTTTTTGCTTCTGTTTTCTCTACCAAGAAGAATGGTCATTTTACTGGAAGTGAGAGAATAAAAATGGTTAATAGTGCGTTAATACCCACAACAAGTAAAACATCATAAGAGAACACCTAGTGAATCTTGATGAATTCTAATGAAATGATTTAGGTTAACAACTGAAAGAGTTACACAGGTACAAAAAGGTATTGAGAGAACAGGTGAATATGATTGGTAAATAACCAGTGGAAAACAAGAATGATATCACAAGACTGGAGAAGAGAAAACATGCAAATTCTCCAAAAACAGAAAAGTCAAAGAAAACAACCCACGCACTAAAGGGCAATGAATTTGATTTTAGTTCCTGAGAAATGGACCATTATGTAGGTGATAAGTGAAAACTTTAAAAAGAAAGCAAAGAGCCAATATGATTCCATAAAGAGCAGGTCATATCCGAGTCACCTTATTTCATTTTTGACACCATTACTAAAATGAAAAATCAGGGAAACACTGGTACAGTTTGGGTTTTTTTTGGGGGGGGGATGTTGTTTGTTTCTTTGTTTGTTTTGGTGAGGCAATTGAGGTTAAGAGACTTGCCCAGGGTCACACAGCTAGTAAGTGGCAAGTGTCTAAGGTCAGATTTGAACTGAGGTCCTCCTGATTCCAGGGCTGGTGTTCTATCCACTGTACCACCTAACTGTTCTGGTATAGTTTGTACCTGAGTCAGACCTCATTTGGAAGTTTTGTGTTCAGTTCTGGATGCCACAATTTAAGAAGAACATTGATAAGCTGGGGTATGTCCAGGGGAAGAAAAACAATAATGGCAAGGGTCCTTGAGTTCATGTTATATGAGATTCAGTTGAAGGAACTTGAGATATTTGGTATGGAGAAGAGAAGGTTCAGAGGAGATGAGAGGATATATCTTCAAAAACAACTGAAGAATTGTAATATGGAAGGAGGACTAAGGTGTTGTATTTAGCCCCAGAGAGGAGAAGCAGCCTCATTGGGTAGAAGTTACAAAGAGGCCAATTTAAGTCTGATACCAGGAAAAACTTCCTTACAATTAGAGTTGTCAGCTAGGTGACAGAGTAGATAAAAAGCCGCATCTGGAGTCAGGAGGAATGAGTTCAAATCTGGCCCCAAACACTTACCGTATGACCCTGGGCAAGTCACTTCACCCTGTTTGTCTCAGTTGCTTCATCTATGAAATGAGCTGGAGAAGGAAATGGCAAACCACTCCAGTATCTTTGCCAAGAAAATTTCAAATGGGGTCACAAAGAGTCAGACATGACTGGAACAACTCAATAACAACAAAAAAGGAATGAATAGCTAGAGGAGGTAGTAGATTCCTCCTAACTGGAGGTCTTCGAGTGGCTGCTGGATATTTGTTAGATAGGTTATAGTGAAGATTCCTTTCAGATATGACTTGAACTAGTTGCCCAAGTGAGTATCCTTCTAATTCTCAAATTCTATGAAAAGTATGAATGGCAAGAGAAAGGAACAAGAGAGAGGAAGTACTTGGAGGAAAAAAATGGTTTGTTGGAAAGAATGATAGACTTGGAACTATGAAAAAGTAGGGTTTGAGTTACACCTTGATCACTTTCTAGTGGTGTGATAACATACGAGTTATATATCAGATTCAGTTGCCTAATTTGTAAAGTTGGGATAATCCCTGTAGTGCTTATCTCATAGGGTTATTCTAAGGATCAGATAAGACTCACCATGTGAAATACCTTGCAAACCTTGAAATAACTATACAAATATCAGCTATTACTTTTCATCTCTAAAAGAATGCTTGTCATTCAGAGGGTTGTTGATTAGCTTAGCATGTACTATTTATCTTTCTATGTATATGCAATATCTTTCCAGCTATACTTTAAGCCTTTCAAAAACAGGAGTTGTATCTTTTTCCTTCTTGTATCTCCAGGATATGATATAGTGATCTATACATACAGACACGAACGTATTATTATTTTCACACTTTCTAGAGGAGTTTTTTTTTGGGGGGGGGGCATTGAGGGTTAAGTGACTTACTCAGGGTCACACAGCTAGTAAGTGTCAAGTGTCTGAGGTCAGATTTGAACTCAGGTCCTCCTGAATCCAGGGACTGTACTTTCTTTATCCACTGTGCCACATAACTGCCCTCTAGAGAAATTTAACAGATACAAAAGTCATTACTACAATGAGGAAGCCAAACGAGCTCAGAAACTATCTGTACACCACCAAAAAAAAATGTAATCTCCATGCCAAGTAGAGAAAAATGGCAGTCAAGGGCTACAAGGAGTTAAGGGTGCCCTGGGAAAGGTCACAGACAGTACTTTTAACTTTAAAAGCTCTAATTGTTAAGATTTTTCTGATATACAGCCAAAATTAACCTCTTGACAACTTCTACCCATTATTCCTGGTTCCACCTTCCGGGGGAAGAAAACAAGTTTACTATCTCATCCATATGACAGCCTTTTAGTCCTTCCAGCTAACCATCATGTCAAGTCAACAAGCATTTATTAAGCCTCTACTATGTGCCAAGAGCTGTGTTCAACATTGGGGACACAAAGAAAAGCAAAACATAGTCCCTGCCCTCAATGAGCTCATAGTCTAGTGGAAGAGGAAACAAGCAAACAACTTTGTAGAGACAAACAATATACAGAATAAATTGGAGATGATCTTAGAGGAAAGGAACTAAGATTAAGGGGAATATAGAAGGTGGGATTTTACCCAGGATTTGAAGGAAGTCAAGGAAGTGGAGGCAAAGAGGGAGAGAATTCCCAGCACTGGAAATAGTTGGTGAAAATGCGTTCTAAATCTTCTCTTCTCCATGACAAAAGTTCCTTCAACAGATACATATTTTTCATGAAATCAAGTGCCCTTACCGTGCTGGTTGTCCACTTCTTGATACACTCCAGGATGTCAATGTCTGCATAGTATAATGGATAGAGTGCTGGACTCAGAGTCAGAAAGACCTGGGTTCGAATTACACCACAAACACTTATTAGTTGTGTGACCCTGGGCAAGTCATTTCCCTCTGTGCTTCAGTTTCCTCAATTGTAAATGAAGAAATTCAACTTGATTACCTTTACACTCCCTTCTAGCTCTAAATCTGTCATTCTGTGATCCCATGTAGACACCCACCAGGATGCTATGACCTAACCAGCACAGGTAACTTTCCATCCACTCTGCCATCCAATGTATTTCTTTGCCCTACCCCCACTTTCTGACTCTTTCAGGGAATAATACTCAAATTATTAATACTATTTTCAGTGGGAAAGACATAGTGATCTGCTATGCTATGACTCCACTCACAAGCCTGTGGCTCCCTAGACCTAATCTCCCTTCCCCTGGCTAGAACCCCTTAATATATATTGTTTCCCCTATAGAGTATAAACTCCTTGAGGGCAGTGACTGTGTCAGTACCTCACACAGTGCCCATCACATAGTAAGTGCTTAATAAATTCTTGTTGGTTGACTGAGTAATTAAAAGAGATTGGTATAGCCATAGACATGAAACAAATAAAATGGATGAAGAATTCATCAAACACGGGATGAAGGCAGACAGACAACCCGTCTAATTAGTCCATTAATGTGTAAAGATTGGACAAGCCCTATGGACAATTAATAAACTGGACCTAGAACCGAGTAGGAGGCTAAGCTGAATCATATTTGGGATCTTTTTAGCAATTACACCTTCTGAGTGATGGTGTCTAGCTGCAAATTGTGAAGCCCAACCAAGAAACCCATTACATTTTTGTACATGGAAAGATACCTAGTAGTCCATCACATGGCCAAAAATGACTTGTAATTGAAAATAACAGCTAGCATTTATAGAGTGCTTTAAGGTTGTCAAAGAACTATAGAAATACTATTTTATTTCATCTTTACAACAATTTTGAGAGAGAGAGAGAGAGAGAGAGAGAGAGAGAGAGATTAATCTTATCTCCATTTTCCAGCAGAGGAAACGGAAGAAGACGAAGGCTAGGTTAAGACTTGCTCAGGATCTTACAACTAGTAAGTGTCTGCGGCTGGATTTGAACCCAGGTCTTTCTGAATCCTGGCCCATTATAGTATCCACTGCACCACCTAGCTACCTCTGATGACACATAAGAATGGCATAAAAGACAGCAATCATGTATACATCTAAAAAAAGGAAATGACCCAATCATAGAGTGAGAATGAGAGGCAATCTATGAACAGCCTGAGTACTAGTCCCCAAGATACTAAAATAATCAGAAGAAGATCTTTAGAATGTTGGGTAGATCCACTATAGAGAATATATGGGAAAGCACAGGTAACAATAGCATACAGTAAGAGAATAGCTAGCATTTACATAGCACTTTGAGGTCTGCAAAGCACTTTACAAATTCATCTTATCTTCATAACACCAAGAGGTAGATGCTATTAATCTCCCCATTTTTACAGATGAGTAAACTGAAGCAAATAGAGGTTAAATGAATTTGCCCAGATTCACACAGTTAATAAGTGTCTGAGGCTGGATTTGAACTCATGCCTTCCTGATTCTAGTTGCTTACTTTAGTTCTTTATCCACTGTGCTCCTAAGCTGCTTCTAAAGAAAGCATGGTAGAATTCCGGTCTGTTCCAGTAGAGGGCGTAACCACAGTGATGAAGGCACTAATCCTAAGTGTCAAAATTGATGATCTAACCAACCCCCTGCCCCACAACTGCACTTCTTTCAAATTGGAGCTGGGGCTGGGGGGGGGGGGTAAGGGAAGAGAGGGGAAATGTAACAGAAATGGTGTGTTTCCTTAAATGCCAGCTCTAGAGTTAGGAACCCCTCCCAAAATGACCTTTATACATGCCAAAGTATCCCCATCTGGGGCATGGATATGTGGATATCTCCAACCTAAGTGGAGTGCAGTGTCAAGGCTGATTTGTTGGAAAAATTCACCCTTCTTTAAGAGGCTGCATTTGTCATTGCTAATACAGAGAAGTGCTAACACAGATTTGCTCCTCTGGAAAAGGATATAGCAGAGGACATTCCCCCTTGTGATGGGACAGCTGAAGAGGTATAATTTAACAGCTCTCAGAGGCCCCGTCACCGTGGTGATTGAGGTGGACAGGAGTTATGGAAATGGCCAAGTCCTATAAAGGACACAAACAGGTGGGCGTTTGTGCTGGGGGTGGGCCGAGGGCCGGGGGATACAAAAAGGAGAAGGCCAGCCTTCTTGGGGCATAGACCAGGAGATGGGAGGGAGAGACGGAGCCCCCGGAACAGGCATCCCTGAGAGTTTCAAGGCAAAGCAAGCAGAGAAGAGATAGAGGAGGTGGAGAACCAGAGTTAGATAGATGGAAGAGAGAGAGAGAGAGAGAGAGAGAGAGAGAGAGAGAGAGAGAGAGAGAGAGAGAGAGAGAGAGAGAGAGAGAGAGAAGAAAAGAAAATTTATTGGAGGTGGGGGAAATTTAAGAGAGCTATTCGGGTAAAGACAATGACAGCCTGGCATCTGTAGGTAAAGAAAATAGATGATAGAAAGTCAAGGTGATTTATCAGCACAGAACTGGATGAGGACTGAAACACAAGAGAAAGGCTGAAGAAAGGAAACAGAGGGGGGAAAGACAAAGAGATGACAAATCACAATTATACAGCTAATACTCCAACTATCTTGGTAAAAGATGTTGATAAATAAGTATGGCTGCTACAGGTCTAAACTCTTGGAAAAAATGTCAGGCAGGGTGGCAAAAAGAAAAAAAGTTCTGCTTCTCCAGGAGGGAAGGATCAGATCAGAATGTCAGATAGACTGAGGCAGGGGAGGAAATCTAAGTAGCTAACTACCAAAGTTAAAATGGGAAGGGGGAGGAGGGGAAATGCAGGAGATGGAAAAGGTGAGAAATAGGAGGGGGAAAACCCAAAGGAGAGACTGGCCCAGAAACCTTTTTAACTTTCTGCAAGAATCTTCAAGGCCCCCAAACTAGGCCAATCCACTGACTGACATTTCTGAGCTCACCAGCTGCCGTTTCCTTGAGAGAATTCTGACGGGAAGGCAGCAGAATCTAAGGCAACACGGCCAGCTCTGAAAAAAATAAATAAATAACCAACCCTGCCCCTGAAAATCACAACCTAGACACCTCGATGGGGGTGTGAGCCCTTCCAGGGGGAAAAATGAACAGAAAGAAAGAAGATCCCGGCAACTTCTCCCCAAGGTAATTTCTTGAGCTTTTCCCATGAGCTCTTCTCTCCTCTAATTATCCTCTAGCAGTTCCTTTGCCCATCTGCCTTTCTTTCCTTTCCTTTCCTTTCTTTTTGTTTTTTGTTTTTGTTTTTGTTTTGTTTTTCCAAGCCCTGAGGTGATCTGCTACTCTCATCTGAAAACCAGAGAGGCTGTGAGTCTTTATCAGCAGGTGAAGCACCATGTTCTCATCCTCTCTCTGTAAGGAAAGGGGAAGGGAGAGCAAGGTTGCTGACTTAGTCAAAAGTGGTTACTATGATTAGGATGGCTTGGCTGAGTCAAGTTCCCCCTCTCAGAGCTAGAAAAGGGGAAACAAACCAAAGAAACCACTTTGGCCCAGTGACGACAATGGGTTCAAATGCATTGGTTGTTCATGACAAAATGGAAAAGTTTCAAAGAGTTGGGGGGGGTGGAGAGGTAGAGACTAATAGCTATAAAGAATAAGTGGAGGTACCTTTAAGCCTAACTGAGAATCTAAGGGGAAAGAGATTTTGTAGTGGTGACGACCCTGAGTCTCTGGAGACTTATTCTATTTATTTTTCTTGAGTTTGTCAAGAGGAGTTAAGAAGGGGGGACAATTGGAATGAGGTGGAGGGAAGGTAGAACAGCCAAAAGTTGTGAAATTATTATCTTTTTATGTAAAATTGTAAGAAACTTTTTTTTTAAATCTTCTACATCAGACAGCTCACAACTTCCATAATTCTCAAAGGAAGCAAGGTGTTGTGGAAAGAGGGCCAACTTTGGAGCCAAGAAGACCATTGGGCCTCTGGTATTAACAAGGAGAGTGAGCAGGCCAAGGACAAACCCTATAAACCCTCAGTGCCACTAGGCAAATATAAGACTATAAATTATAGGTAAATTGTTCATCTGCATTTGTGGAAGGAGTTGTCACATCAGAATTTCCCAGATGGGTCCAAACCAAAAAGAAAAAAGAATGGCATATATATATATATATATATATATATATATATATATATATATATATATATATATATATATATATATATTAGTATGCAGTATTCTAGAATAAGGCTAGGAAGGGAGACAAGGCCCTCCCTTTAATAAAGATGTAGAAAATGGACCTTATACAGCTTGTATAATGTTGGCTCTACACATTAAAGTAGAGGGAAAGACTGAAAAATAACTCAGAACTCCAAAAAAATCAGTTTCACCCAATTTCCCATTTTTCCCTTGCCCTGGATCAATGATTTCACTGGCATAGGGAACTCTGGTGAGGCAACTCCTTCTACTGATAGGGATTAGCACCTTCTCTACGACAGAGAGCTGCCCAGGGCACTGAAAAGTTATGTAACTTACCAGGGATCATACAGCCCATATGTGTCAGGGATAGGATTTGAACCCGGGTCTTCCTGACTCCAAAACTGGCTTTCTATCCCTATAGCAAGGTATTCACCCCAAAGTTTATGTTAAATATGGGACAAGACCCTACCTACTCTAATCAAGAGATGGCTGGGGACCAAGATGCCATGTGTTTAGCCTCGAGAGTACTTGTGACTTGCTGTGTAACCTTGAACATACCTCTGTCTTGTCCTTTCAACACTGCAGGAGGTTAAAAGTTGGAAGGTACACTATGTCTTTTTTCAAGAATTCAAAGTACTTAACATTTGATATGTTGCCTATTGTTTAAAATGTTTAATTGTTGATGGGAATAGGGATGGTAGGGGGGGTATAGACATGTCTTAAATGATGGTAGAGACTGAAATTATCCCCCATTTAACAGGGGAAAAAAGGGAAGGTGAAGTAAATTTTATTAAGATCAGTGTTGGTTACATAGCTGAGATTGGAACACAGGTCTCCTGACTCCCAGTGAGGCACAATCCTTACTCCCTAGTTAATTGAATCATAGATGTGGGGCTGGAAGAGACCTCAGAGACCATCTGGTACAATCCATTCATTTTAGATGAGAAAATTGATGCCCAGGAAGGTTTGACTCACCCAAAGTCAGAGGTAGGATTCGAATCCAGGTTCTCTAACTCCAAAACCAGGGGGCAAGGAAAGAGAGAAGGGGAAAAATAAGAGAATGTCACATAAAAAGATATAGTTTTGAAAATGTCAGTAAAATCCTGCTAACAAGGACACTTTCTTGGTGCTTCTAATGAGATAATATAGATCAGCAAAGCTCCCACCTTTTTATATACTCTCAAGGAAAACACTGGGCCTCAGTTTACCTCTCCCCTATCCCAAACCATGGTGGGCTACTTTAGCCTGTGATTTGGGGAAAAGAATGCTAGCCAAAAGAATACATCCCTAAAGGTGTGTGATGCCCAGAAGCCTAAATGCTCAGTAATGTCTTCATCGGTGGTTAGATGTGCACATCGCTGTTCTTCTTGGTGTACCTGACTGTTGTTTGTGTTTTTTTTGTGAGGCAATTGGGGTTAAGTGACTTGCCCAGGGTCACACTGGTAGTAAGTGTCAATATCTGAGGCCGGATTTGAACTCAGGTCCTCCTGACTCCAGGGCCAGTGCTCTATTCACTGCGCCACCAAGCTGCCCTGTTTGTGTCATTATTGACAGAAGGACCCATAGCCACCCTCTTGGAGATAGGGCACAACCTCCCTACTTCTCTATGGTTTTGATTACTCTTCCCTACTCCCTTCCCGTCCCCCCATCCTCCACTTCTAGGAATATCAAGACATCAGTGTCAGGGCTGTCCCTGGATAATCTAAGAATAAGAATTATCTCATGGGTAACAAGTTTGAAGAAGTGTGACTCCCTGAGCAAAGAACTGGCAGGCCTCCTTCTCTCTCTAGATTCATTTTTTTCTGGACTGAGTGGTTCTAGTCTTCAACAGTGGGGGAAAGACAAACAACAAAAACAACAAAGATTGATTTGGAGTCAGAGATCCCAGGTTCAAATTCCACTTCTGGCACTCACTGCTTGTGTGGCCTGACTTTGCACAAGTCCTTCAACCCCCTTGCGCCTCAGTTAACTCAGATTTAAAATAAAGGAGTTAGACTAGAAAGCTTCTCTTGTCCCTTCTCATTCTAAATCTATGATCCTATAATTCCCTAGTCCCATTGTTCTCTTTTTCCCAGGAAGATGGGAAGCAACTGGCATTTGCCTTCAAGTATAGGGGATATATAAGCAATTTTTCTGTTACAGACTTAATATTAATAGAAATCCTCTCTTCCTTCCCTCTAATTCCCATTTTCTTTTCTTTTCTTTTTGCGGGGGAATGGAGGTTAAGTGACATGCCCTGGGTCACACAGCTAGTAAGTGTCAAGTGTGTGAGGCCGGATTTGAACTCAGGTACTCCTGAATCCAGGGCTAGTGCTAACTCCCATTTTCTAGTCCATCTTTTCCATCAAAATGTTTCCTTTCAAGAAGTTTTTCTTTTTATCCAAATTAATTCACTAAAATCATAGCATGTTAGAGATGAAAGCCACCACAGTAGTTCTCTTGTGGATCACAGAGATCTGGAACTAGAAGGAATCTCAGAAGTGATCTTGATTTTTTTTTAGATGTAGAAACTGAGGCCCAGAAAGGCTAAGCAATTTACCTGAGGTCATATGCATAGTAAGTGGTAGAACTCGATTTTAAACCCAGCTTCTCTAACTCTAGGGCCAGTAGCCCAATCTCATCATCTTGCAGGTAAGGAAACTGAGGCCCAGAGAGATTAAATTACTTGTGTAAGGTCACACAATGAATCAGCAGTAGGACCTGGACAACAACTGCCAAATTTGACTGTCAACCTAGGGCCCTCCTGCTACAATCCTAAAAATTCAGTGAATCCTTTCTGATTTTCCCATGATGAGTATTCCCAGATTATTCCAGCTTGGACCACTAATCTGCCACCTCATCCTCCCCAATTCCTGAGAGCCTCATTTAGATCAGGGACATTCTGCCACTCCCCAATACTCTGCCCCACCTCCAGCCCTCTTGAGCTGGGAAGCAGGTGCAGGACGAAGGGTGATGACAGATGTCACCACCCCATGCCACTTCTAACAAAAACGGTACACTGCCTGCTTGGCAGGATGGTGGCTTCCACCAGTTGTTAAGTATTGCCCTGGCCTAGGATGCCCATGAACACTTGAAAAAGGAGGTAGATGGAGAAAGATTCACATTCATTGACTCTCAAATAGCAGCACTTTCTGGCTGAGCCCCAGGAAAAATATGGTCATACACCAAGACGTTGCTGTCCTCTGGATGCCTTTGAAAGGAGGACAAGGAAATCCAAATCACTTCCTAGTCTATTTGCTGGCACATCAGTCAATTGACCTTAAGCCCAAGACTAATAGGGCATTTTACTGCAATGAACCCTAAGGAGGTTTTCATTTTGTGCAAGATCACCCAAAACCCCAGCAATAAAGATACCAATGTCATCCCTTATTAATCCCTAGAACAACCTCAGGAAGGTGGAAGAAATGTAGTTCTTTAGACCAAGTGTATACATTCCAGCTATGTATCAAAGTGGATAGAGCACTGGACCTGGAGCCAGGAAGACCTGAGTTCAAATCTAGCATCAATCACTTACTATCTGTGTGACCCTGAGCAAATCATTTAATCTCTCTTATCCTCAGTTTCCTCACCTGTAAAATGGGGGTAATCATAGCACTTACTGCCCAGGGATGTTGTGAGAACAAAATGAGATAATGTAGGAAGTACATTGCAAGCTTCAAACTGATATATCAATGCTAGTTATTGTTGTTGTTATTATTACTAGAAAGGGAATGACCAAGTCCCAATTACCTGAAAATCAGCAGCTCAGGTGATTTTTCTAAGCCACTTCAGGAAGTTTGCAAAAGTTTTTGGGGGTGTGATAGCTAACTATATGGTAAGGAAAAAGGGGAACTAAGCTATATTTCATTGGAAATTCAGAAATCCAGAATTCTCCTGGAAAAAAAAGTCTTTGGCCATACAACTCACTTCTTATGAGTCAACAGAAATCAGGCTCATTTAGTATACTCACCACTATAATAGCCAACTTTTATATAGTACCTACTATGTGCCAGGCACTATGCTAAGCACTTTACAAATACTATCTCATTTGATCCTCATCACAACCCTGGGAGGTAAGTGATATTAAGATCCCCATTTTACAGGTAGGAAAATTGAGGCAAAAAAGGTTAAGTGACTGTTTCAGGGTCACACAGTTAGTAGGTTATCTGAGGCTAGATTAGAACTGAGGTCTTCCTGATTCCAGGCCCAGTGATCTATCTACTTCACCAACTAGCTGCCCACCATCAAAGGTTGAACTCAAGTTCATTTTGAGGAAGTACATTTATGTAAGGGGTCATTTCCAGGATGGTCCTATTACCCCCATCAAATAAAGTTTCTAATTCTGAGATCTGAGACTCTTTCAGAATCATAGCATGCTGGAGCTGAAAGTGACCTTATAAGCCAATTAATCTTCATTTTGTAGAGAGGAAATCTGAAATCCATAGATGTTAAATGACTCCTCTGAGCACAGAGCTTCTGGGTTTAATGCCAGTGCATCTGTCTTCCAGGCCAAAGCATTCATGCCATTTCCTTTCACTTAGCACAGTGCTTGGCATACAGTAAGTGCTTAATAAATGCTTTTCATTCATGCATTCGTTCATAAGATTATAAATGTAGAGCTGGAAGGAGGGGCCTTATAGACTCTCTGTAGTCCAGCTCTAAATATAGAGAGGCTAGACAATATAGGATACAGATGTGAACGCCGACCCCCTGACTCCAAATCCTGCATATTTTCCACTGCACCATAATGTTTTCTCTATATTAGCTGAGAATTTAGAATAATTCCTGGCCAGCAAAGTTTACCTTTGCTCAGCAAACATTTTCTTATCTGATGATACAAATTAAGAACAAGAACTAAATTTTGGGTGGAATATTTAAAATACAATTTCTAAGTGCTCTTGGAATCCTTAGCAATACCCAAATTGATTATATTGTTTATTAATTATAAATCATTCTCATCTCAAAGCAGTTTTGTGCAAGAAGGAACCAAGCATTTTATTAAGCACCAGGTACTGTGCTAAACACTTTTATAAATATTATTTCATTTGGTCCTCAATCCTGTGAGGTAGGTACTATAATTATCCCCATCTTACAATTAAGGAAGCTGAAACAGACAGAGGTTAAGTTGTCCAAAGTTACAGAGCTAGTCCGTATCAAAAGTCAGATTTGGATTTAAGTCGTCCTAACCCCAGGACAAGCCCTCGATCCACTGAGTCACTTAATCACCCCTAGTAGTAACAGTAGATAGACATGCATGAAGTGACTTGCCCAGGGTTACACAGCTAGTAAGAGTTTAAGGTGACATTGGAATTCAGATGTTTCTGCCTCTAGGCCCAGAGTTCTATCTACTGCACCATCTAGGTTCTTTGAGTGGAAACACCCTCTACCAACACAACTATTGTTCAACTTTGCTACTCAGAGTTGCCTTCAGCACTGAAGGGTTAAAAGAAATATGGTTAGTATGGGTCAGAGACAGTACTGGAAACCAGCTCTTCTTAGCTCCAAGACTGGCTATCTACTGTGCCATGCTGCCTCTCCCTAGTCTGTAAACTTTGTTCTTAATTTTTTTGGGGTGGGGCAATGAGGGTTAAGTGACTTGCCCAGGGTCACACAGCTAGTAAGTGTCAAGTGTCTGAGTCCAGATTTGAACTCAGGTCCTCCTGAATCCAAGGGTGGTGTTTTATCCACTGCACCACCTAGCTGCCCCCTTTGTTCTTAATTTTTAACATCTTTCTCTTGACACTGTTTTCATTTCCAAATATTACTTCCCCTACCTAGTAAGCAATCTTTTCTAACAAAATAGAGAGGAAAAAATTCAGCAAAACTAACAACATATCACCCAAGTTTGAAAATGTGTATAATTGGGGGGGGGAGGCAGGACAACAAGGGTTAAGTGACTTGTGCAAGGTCACACAGCTAGAAAGTGTCAAGTGTCTGAGGTCAGATTTAAACTCAGCTCCTCCTGAATCCAGGGCCTGTACTTTATCTGCTGCACCACCTAGCTGCCCCCTATAATTTTTTTAATATAAAGTACATCCTAAGAACATAAGTGATGTAAGTTATCCTCAGAGCAACTAAGGGGCATGGTAGATAGAGCTTGGAATCAAGACTCATCTTCCTGAGTTCATATCTGGCCTCAGGCACTTACTAGTTGTATGACCCTGGGCAAGTCCTATAATCCTGTTTGTCTCAATTTCTTCATCCATCAAATGAGCTAGAGAAGGAAATGGCAAAACACTCCAGTATCTCTGCCAAGAAAACTCCAAATGGAGTCACAAAGAGTCGGACACGACTGAAATGACTCAATAACAGCAAAGTTTTTCTTGGTACAGTGGTCCCCACCTCTACCCCCCAGGTAAATGAAGGAAAAGAGGGGGAAATTGTATCTGCTGTTGTTAGATACTAGCTATTCTGCGCTTTTCACTCTCCTGGTTCTGAATGTTTTTAAATTGGGGTTCCTTATTAGGGCCAACAGAGATATTGCCATGAAAACTTAAAGGCCTTCTGAACATGGGAAAGACTCAAAACTCCAGAGAGAATATTCACGAAGAGAAAGAATCTGTTTTCATTAAGGTTACCAGTAGCACTTCAGATTGATACAGCTCCCTTCGTAGATGAAACTCAAAACCCTTTACATATGTTATTTCTTTAATCTTCAGACCCCCACCCCCTACCCAGAGACACCAGATACTATTACAGGACTGCCATTTACAGAGAACAGGCAAAGGATACGGGGCAGGAATAAGATGCAGAAAGGTCAAGTGATTTATCCAATGTCACACAGGGAATGAGTGGCAGGTGGAGATCGCTGCAGGATAGGGTCATAGATTTAGAGTTAGAAGGGACCTGGAATCATCTAATGCAACCTTCTCATTTTACAGAGAAGGAAACAGAGACCCAGAGAAGATGTTCACACTCTGTTGTTCTTAATAGATCCTAAACCATTCCTTCTTCAAAAAAAAAAGGAAGAGCTTAAGTGGGGAAAACCTTCATCCACTCCCCCCAGAAATGTCCTCAAAATAACTCAGCTGATGGTGATGAGCGGTGAGGTGGATATTAGTACTCCCCACCATGCATCATTTCCATTTACAAAACTCTCATTTAGTAATTGCCTTTTGGACCCAGCCCAATTTCTTCTGTTCCCTTTTCTAATCTATTTTATTAGCATGTCCCCTTAGCTTAGAGGATATGGGAGAAAGGGATTTGGTTCAGGCACAGAATTGTGAGTAATGGTCAAATCTTCTATTTCGATAAGTACCTCTTTCCCTTGGGATCCAAAATCCTTTGTGCGTTTTAAAGGAAATTAATTCTGCTGTGTTGTTGGCTCGTTTACACTTGAACCAAACGGTTATTGATCGCTAAGAACCACATGATGTTCCAGGGGCCTTTGAAATAAGCTTTTAAAAACCTTTTGGTCAGAAGAGCTTGTGTCTCTCCCCAAGGTTAAAAAATACAGTTTTGGGGAAAGGGGAGGAGGGGGACGATGTAGCCTGTCTAAAGGTAAGCACGCTTCTTTGAAGGCCAGAATCTGTGGTCTGGATACTGACCTTAAGTAAGTGACTTGCTCTCTCTAGGGTTTGGGCAATCATGAATTTTGAGTGACTCCTGAATCTGACTCCTTAACTCTTTTCTTATGGTATGACCGCACACATTCAAATTTTCCTTATTCTGGAAAGCTTGTGCTTTAAAAGGGCACATTAAAGTTGGGACCCATGACGAACAAAAAGTGATTCAATCTCTAGACAGGAAATCTTTAAATAAATCCTTGTTGGCTGACTAGGACCTAGCTTTTTAAACTGTGTATCGTGACCCCATATGGGGTCAGGTAACTGAATATTGGGTTTGTGAAAAATTTGGCCAAGGTAAAAGGTTATGTATACCGATTTTATATACTTATATGCGCAGGGTCACATACAACTTACTCAGGCAAAAAGGAATCCCAAGTGGAAAAAATTTAAGAAGCTCTGGACTAGGAGATACTGTGTTTGTGTAGCCCTGTGAGTGTCATAGGATGTGGTACACAATAGTACAGTGGAGAGAGTGCCAAACCTGGAGTCAGGAAGTTCAAATCTAGTCTCAGACATTTATGAATTGTGTGATGCTGGGCAAATCATTTATTTAAACTTTGCCTCAGTTTCCTCTTCTGTAAATGAGAATAATAAAAGTATCTCCCTCCCAAAGTTATGAGAATAAAACAAGATAATATTGGTAAAGCACTTTACAACCTTAAAGCACTATACAAATACTAGCTATTGTTATTATTATTACCTATATGGCCTTTGGAAAGTACTTTTACTCTTCTAGGCCTCAGTCTTTTCTTCCATAAAATGAGGGAGTTGGATTCTAAGGTCCTTTCTAGTTCTAAATAAGTCCATGCAAAACAAACAAACAAACGAACAAACAAATGAATGACCGAACAGACAGACAGACAGATAGATAGATAGATAAGTAAATAAATAAATAAATCCATATATGCAAAGCATTTTATAACCATGAGATGTTAACTTATACTTTCCCCAGACCAAGAAAAGCATGCACAGTATTGGCTTTAATACTTTTCTGGAAGATTGCCAAAGTCATAGAGAAGAGCATGGAGTTTGTAACACCAGTGCTTTTTTCCTCCCACATTCCTGGCAGGCCATCATGAACATGCATAGATCCCACTTAGTCAACATCCTTGGCAGGCTAATATGAGCATATATGGTTCCTATCTACCCAGCATTCCTGGGAGGAGGCCATAAGGAATATGAATGACTCCTAACTATTGTTATGGGTCTATCCCTATCCCAACCCCCCCCACACCCCCCCCATGTATTTCCCCATAACACTATCCAGGACAAGACAGCAAAGGATCAGTCAACTCCATGAAACACAAAGGGTATGGAACCTCTTCCCACTTTGCCCACTCTAATTACCGCTCACAGATCTTCCCTCCCCCATATTTCCCAAAGCCTATCCCCAGTTCCATGGGCCAGGCAATCGAGGCAGATCATCTACCTCCCAAAAAATATATAATTAGCTCCCATCCTCACTGCTGTGGGCACCAAATCAAAAAGCCTCTTTTAGGTTGCAATCTTCTCTCTTAGAATTTCCTGGCAGAAGACCAGATTCTTCTCTCCATAGCCAAGGGTTGCCCTTCCAGGCTCCTGAGAGGCTCAACAGCTGCCAGCATCCTTTGCTTCTTCCTGACTCAGTCATCACAGATGGGTTTAACTGCAGGGAGGCATTGAGAGGAGGGGAGAAAAGAGTAGGGGGAGAAGTTTTAGGAGAAAGTAAATCCCTTCATTGAATAATTGTACTTGGAGTACTGCTGCACAGTGGCTGCTGCATTCCATTGAGAGAAGACCAGGCAAAGGTATACCAGAGAATAGACTGTAGGCACTAGCGTGATTCAGTACTATATGTGGTACCAGGTCATTTACAGGATATTTATCCCTCTGACTCATTTTCTTTCTATTTTTCTTTCATAAACAACTACTTACGTTGCCAAAAACATTTATCAGCCTGCCACAGCAGATAAAATCTATTTTTAAAGTTCACTCATAGACTACTAATTGATTTTTTTTAAAAAATTTAAAAGAGCTAGGTCTTCAGCCTGCTGTGCTTTCTGAAGCAATCTAGAAATAGAATTAGGTTTCCAAAATTATAGACCCTCATTTTCCTCCCCCACCATGTTGCTAACTTTCACTACTTTGTCCCTCTGGATATCAACTCCAAGAAATTTCTTGTGGAGCAAAATATCAGTAGGATCATAGTTCGAGAATTGGAAGGAAACCCTGATCTAGTTAAATCCTCTCATTTTACAGAGGAGAAAACTGAAGCCAGAAGACTTATCCATGGCCATACAGGTAGGTAGGTAGTAGGGGCAGCTCAGTGGTGCAGTGGATAAAGTGCCAGGCTTAGAGCCAGGAAGACTCATCTTCCTGAGATCAAATTTGGCCTTAGACATAGGCTCTGTAACCCTGGATAAGTCACTTAACCCCATGTGCTTCAGTTTCCTCATCTGTAAAATGATTTGGAGAAAAAAATGCAAACCACTACAGTGTTTCTGCCAAGAAAACTCCAAATGGGGTCATGAAGAGTCAGACACAACCAAAACAACTGAACAACAACATACAGGTAATAAGAATCAGAGGCAAAATTTGAACCCAAGTCTTCTGGTTCCAAAACCAGTGTGGCATCCATTAAACTATGCTACCTCCCTCTTTTCAAGATCAGAATATAATGAAAAGAGCAATGATTTTTCAGATTCAAGACAGATACCAAAGTGCTAGTCCATCCCCCTTTCGAGGACGAATAGCTGTGTGGCCCTCGGTAAGTCACAATAGTTTTAGGTTTCTTTTCTTTATCTGACAAATAGAGATAATAATACCTTCTTACCTAAAAACTGGTGAATCAGATAAACTCATATGTCTAAGTATGCTAGGTCCCAAATTAAAGGCAGAAGGGGAGTTCCCATGCCCCAGTTTGTGTTCGACATCTTGCTTTCAAATACATTAGCAAGCAATCCAAGGGCAATTATCTTATATGTGATTAATACTTAAATAGTCATAAAAGGGCTTTGTCATTATTTTGAGGATTTTGATCTTAATTATTATTAATAATATGTTTACTGATAAGGAGGAAAGTAGATATACTTAATAGTAGCGACTTACTACTTATATATTTTATATTATAATGTTGGGTCAATTTTTATTTTTTAACCCAAAATTTCTAAATGCTTGACAAGATTTAATTCCCTCCAAGCCATATTTCTAGGTGCAGAGTGGTACACCCCCAATGCATTCCAAGGAAACTGATGTCCTAGTAAGTTAACTAGATTACCTTCAGTCACATTGTTGTTGTTCAGTTATTGCAGTCATGTCCAATGCTTTGTTATTCCACTTGGGGTCCTCTTGGCACAGATACTAGAGTGGTTTGCTACTTCCTTCCCCAGCTCATTTGACAGATGAGGAAACTGAGGCAATCAGGGTTAAATGATTTGCCCAAGGTCACACAGCTAATGAGTGTCTGATGCCAGATTTAAACTCAGCAAGATGAGTCTTCCTGACTCTAAGTCCCAAACTCTATTCACTGTGTCACCTAGCTGACCAGACATTTAGGAATTAACTGATCCTCAGTTTCCTTATCTGTAGAAAGGAGGTATTGAGCTAGATAAACTTTGAGCTTTCATTCAGCTCTTAATCCCCATGATCTTCTGATTCTATGGGAAAATGAAAAGGTAGATGTTTGATGATGGTGACAAGGCATTTCAACATAACAACTGCTACCAAGGTACTGAGCTGCATTACTGATGTTGATAGGGGAAGGGCACATGTAGCAAATTATGGTATAGATACCTTCCCAGCATTTTAAGGAAACACATAGAGCCTTTAAATCTGCCAAGCATATATTCAGTTCAATCCAACAAGCATTTGATTAAGTGCCTTTTATGTATGAGGCATCAGGCTAGACTCTGGAGATACAAAGATAATAACCAAAGGGTCAGCTCAAGGAGTATACATTTTACATCATATTTATGAGGACAGGGACTATGTTTTAGCTGAATTTTGTATCACTCCTCACCCCCTAACATAGTATTCTGTATATAGTAGGAACCATACATGAATAGGTGAATGAATGAATGAAATGTTCTAGAGCAAGAAGGAGAAAGGGTCTATGGTTAAAACTAGATCCTTAATTCTGGCCATTTACAAGCTTTTCTTAATTTTCTCAATTTCTTCAAGGTCTTGGTTATGTTTTTTCATTGGTGAAGTGAGGATGGACTGCCTCACAGAGGTTGGCCAATATAAAGGTTGACCAGTATTTGTAGTATGGGCCAACAAATGTTTCATGAAAGAGTGGTATGAATCACAAAATGAGAATTGACAAAATGACAAAAGTTGAGTAGATAAAAATTAGTAGAATTAAAATATTTAGTATTCTCCTATCTCCTCTACCTCCTTTTACTACCGGGGATTCCACAATCAATAATGGTTGGTTTTTAGGACAGCCATCTTTAAATTCTCAAAGTAGACCAAGTCAATGAGGCTTGGTTGAAAAATGGCTATCCTTGAAGCCAGGAATTGAATTGAAGTCTTGCCTCTGATGTATTCGTTTTCATTTAACCTCTGAATGTTCTAGGCAACTCAAGTCGATACCAGCTTTCATAGGTAGAAGTTTCCTCTACTTAGCCCTCATTGCCCCAACAAAACCAAAAAATAAAAAAGAAGTTTTCTCACCTGGGAACTACCTATTACAGAGAAATGACAGGTCCAGCCTCCATCCCTCCTCAGGACCAGCTTTCTGAAAATGATTAAAGTAGACAGTGTTTCTTTGGGCCCTGAGTCTCATCTTCACAATATAAATGAATCTTAAGCTTCAAGAGGACCTGGTTTCAAATCTTGGCTTTTAAAAATTTACTCAGGGGCAGCTAGGTGGCGCACTGGATAAAGCACCAGCCCTGGAGTCAGGAGTACCTGAGTTCAAATCTGGCCTCAGACACTTAACACTTACTAGCTGTGTGACCCTGGGCAAGTCACTTAACCCCAATTGCCTCACTAAAAAAAAAAAAATTTACTCATTTCTTGACTTTGGGCAAGTAGCTTTCCCTCTCTTGTCCTCAGTTTGCTTATCTACAAAATGGGAGGCAAGAACTAAATAACACTTCTAAAGGTCGCTTTTAAAATCTATGGAACTATATATTCAATGTATGGTGTTTCCCAAGGTTCCCCTCACTTTAAGAGCCTATATAGTCTTTACAGAAAAGAAATAAGCCTCTAGAAATGGAATTGGGGGCATCAGTCTTTTAGTGGTAGATATATTTTGACCATGGGGAGAGAAAAGGGACTTTCCTGGAACTCCTAAAATTACAGAGTATGCATTTGTCATCCTTGATTGTATTTCTTCCTTTCAATTCACCAGTGAGTCAATAACCTAGTTAATGCCATCAACAGAAGTTCAGTGGTATACTCTGGGGCAGAACTGATTCTACCCAGTATATAGAAGAAGAAACACATCATAGAAGAAAAAACAGTGAACTAAAAATCAGAAGTTCTGGGTTCTAGTTTTGAAAATATCACTATTTTATTTCTCCTGATGATTCTGTAAAATTTATTGTTATTTAGTCATTTCAGTCATGACCCCATTTGGAGTTTTCTTGGCAAAGATAGCGGAGTGGTTTGCCACTTCCTTTTCCAACTCCTTTTACAGATGAAGAAACTGAAGCAAACAGGATTAAGTGACTTGCCCAGGGTCACATAGCTAGTAAGTATCTAAGGCCAGATTTGAAGCCAGGTCTTCCTGACTCCAAGCTGAAGGCTCTACCCACTATACCACTTAGATGTCCTTTCAGTAAAGTAGGAGTTAATTTCTATCTCAGGTTTACAGACATGATGGGAGGATCTACAAGAAAATATAAAACACTTTGAATTTCCTAGAGATAAGGGATCATCACTTGCAAGGCATTGATTTTTTTTAAAGGCTTATTCATTTGACTTAACAAGTATCTGGAAAAAAAAATATCTGCAGATGTTTAACATATGTATGGTACTATTCTATATACTACCAGTAGTAGAAAGAAGCATAAATCAAGGTTACTGTATGGGAGTTTCCTGTCTAGCAAAGAAATGCACGAAAAATTAAATAATATAAGGCATATAAAGGCAGTCTTATGCAACAATCATAGCAATAACAATAGATCACATTTATATAACACTTTACAGTTTGCAAAATGTTTAATCTCCTTTTATCTGTGAGGTAGGTGCTATCATTTTCCCCATTTTACAGATGATGAAGCTGAGTCTCAGAAAGAAATGACTTACCAAGGGCCACATAGCTGACTGTTGTCGGAGGAAGAATTTGATGTCACTTCTTCCTGATTCCAAATTCAATGTGCTTCATCCACAAC
Source organism: Dromiciops gliroides (assembly GCF_019393635.1). NCBI lineage: Eukaryota > Metazoa > Chordata > Mammalia > Microbiotheria > Microbiotheriidae > Dromiciops > Dromiciops gliroides. Next base: position 270,509,150 of record NC_057864.1, read on the forward strand.
TGATTCCTGGTCTTGGAATCAGAAAGACCTACTATCAGATCCTGCCTCAGACACTTACTAGCTCTGAGACCCCGGGCAAGTCATTTAACCCTGTGTGCCTCAGTTTCCTCATCTTGTAAATGAGCTGGAGAAGGAAATGGCAAAACACTCCAAAGTCTTTGCCAAGGAAAGCCCAAATGGGGTGGTGGTGAAGAGTCAGACATGACTAATCGACTAAACAACAACCTAGTTAGGGGACTTTGGGGAAGTTTCAATTAACCTCTTTTCCTTGAGGCATCTCCTGAAAACTTATGTGCTACTAAGCCAAGGTCCCAATCTATTTGAAAGGAGTTTTTGTATTGGTAGTTGCCCAAGTTGACATGAGACAAAATCGCAGGATTTACCTTCCCAGAGCTCCATGATATAAGGCAATAAATGTGGTGAAACACTCATGAAATTCCAGTCTGTGACTGGATGAGGAGAGAGAAGGGGTGGGGAGAAATGTCAGTTCATAGAGAGAGAGAGACTGCTTTCTGAGGCAACATGCTTCTTTATATCCCCATATGAATTATGCTGCTATGGAATGTAAGGAAGTGTGTGGTTTCGGGAAGTCTGCCTTCTAATAGGTCCAATGCATAGTTTCAATGCTAATTAGGTAAGTGATTGGCCAGGAGATGGGGTCAAGTAGGTATCCCAGTCATCAGAAAAATAGACCATTTCAATTCTTCTGCATTTTGTTACTCCTGCTCCACAGCCTTAGACAGCTCCCTTCCAATGTCATAAGATTATAAATGTAGAACTGGAAGTGACATCAAAGATCAACTTCTATGCCCCATTTCTTTTCTAGCTGAGGAAACAGAAATTTAGTGATTTACCCAAGTTCCCAGAAGTATTAAATAACAGTATAGGTACTATACCCCAAGCGTCCTGGTCCCCTGTTTTGAATTGGAGAATATTTGTAAGCTCCTCAGGAGTAGGGGCTATCTTGGTTTTGTATGTGCATTCCCACAATCTAGCATGATAACCCGCTTAATAAATACTTGCAGACTGATTAGAAATCTAAAAGGACCCTTAGAGAAAAGCCTATGATTTTGTCCTATGTTAGTTTGAAGAATTATTGATGAGGCAACTCCTTCCAAACAGATTGGAACCTCCAGTTTTAGGGAGTTGCTTCAGATTAAGTGAAACTTACTCAGGGTCCCACAAGCAGTTTGATGGTCAGTAATGTCTAACTCTTCGTGACCTCACTTGGGGTTTCCTTGGCAAAGATACTGAATTGGTTTGCCATTTCCTTCTCCAGATCATTTTACAGATGAGGAAACTGAGGCAAACAGAGTTACGTGACTTGCCCAGGGTCACACAACTAGTAAGTGTCTCAGGCTAGATTTGAATTTAGGTTTTCTTAACTCCAGGCCTGGCTCTCTATCCACTGTAGTTGTGGTGACCAGAGTGAAGGCACCTTCCGTTAAGACAGCCAGGTAGACAAATGTTATCATCCCCATTTAAGAGGTATAGAAAGTGTGTAAGCATAGGCAGATTAAGCCACTTGTTCAATGCCACATAAGTCTGTGGAAATGCTAAGAGTCTGCTCACTATGTCACACTGCCTCCCAATATGGTTGGCACACAAATGAGAATGCCCAATGAGTGTCATTCTGATTATCCTGTGGGAATGGTTCTGATCTCCTTCAGTCCTGACTCTCTCATCCAATAGAAGCAATTCCATTCAGCCTATGTGCAGGGACATACTCACACATTCCCCTTGGTCCACCCTTTGTGCATCTTACAGCAGAGTGACTTCTAGTCATCGACTGATCTATGAGTCTTAGTTAGATATTTAGTATTGTAGGCATACTAAGCATGCATAGAGAAAAACCAGAGCCCAATCTGGAAACTGAGAACTGTATGTCAGCAGGAGATTCCCCTAGCAGATGTTTTTCTAAGGCTTAATACTCTTGCTGTCACATACACTCAGTCTAGCAGCAAGTATGCAAAGGACACGAGTCTCTTCCCTTGTCTCAGCTGAAACCCTGAGCCTCTATAAAAGGGCAGATTAGGCCAAATACTCCAAATCTGTGGAAATACTTCATCTGAGAAACAATGGAAATTCTTTACTGTGTTTAGGAAGGAAAGTGGGAATAGAAAAATAGATTACAGTCATAACCTGTACCAAGAATTCCTAAGTAGATCAATCACAGTGAGGAAAGAAGTCATCATGATTTAACCAATGGGTGGATAGATGTACAAATGGGAGAAAAAAGAGAACAAAAAGGCAGGGTAGGAGAAGCTGAAAAAGACAAACTGAAAGACTGAAAGAGAAAAGAAAGGAATGGAGAGTGGGAGACAGACAGACAGACAGACAGAGACAGAGACAGAGAGAAGAGGAACTCTAAATGTGTGTTATACTGTGGATGACAGGAAAGAATAGAGTGATAGGCTGAGGTTTGAGAATGAGAATGTCACAGTATCACAGAAGCTTAGAGTCAGAAAGGACTTCAGAGGCCAACTAATGTCATCTCCTCAGATTCTATAAAATAGCTAAAAAGTGGTTAACTGGCCTTTGTTTGAAACCTTCACTCCCTTCTAAGAAAGCCTTTTGGATAAAGCAGATTTCATCAATTGCCCATGATATCAGAACTATTATATTAGATGGTAACCAGGATTGGCAAACCAATTCTGCCTACCAAGGTGTAACAAGGACAGAACATCCCACAACCTTAGAGGCAGTGTGACATTCAAGTCTTACCACTGACACATATTGGCTATGTCACCACCTCTCAGTGACCCCACACAAGCCTCTAAGAGTCACAGATGAATTGCCAATCTCCAAATATGAAGAGATTTTCTACACTGGGATGTCCCCGAGATGGTAACAATCATTCTGGAAAATCCACCCCCCTCAAAAAAAAATCCCATAGACTGCCAGGAAAAGTTATTGCTATACTCTAGAAAGGCCATCGCATAGCCTCCTTTATGAGTTTGTGTTTTATAAGAATTGCTACAGACAGGAATTAGGATTGCACACAGGAAGAGCACTTGGAGGAAAAGGAAGAGGGAGAGGTCATACATTTAGAACAGGGGCTATCACCCTGCAGAGATTATTCTACAGGGTAAATTAAGCAAGGTAAACAGGCTTAGAAAAAGTATGATGTGGGAAATATCTTTACTTTTGAGATGATGTAACATGCTGCATGGCCCTGGACTAGTCACTACTCTTTGTTTGCTGTATTTCTTGTGCCTGAGTCCTTCCAGTAAAAGGAAAAGACACAAGAGTTGCCACTTATTGACAATGGCATGCATTTTCCCACTTCCAAATATAGGATCTCAGGATCATTTATTAGAATTAGAATGGAACTCAAAGCCCATCTAATGCAAAACCCCCTATTGGACAGATAAGGCAATTCTAGGATTTGAACCTAGGTCATAGATCCAGAAGGAATCTTAGAGGTTAACCCCTTCATTTTACAGATGAGGAAACTGAGGCTTAAGGATGTTATATGATTTACCCAAGGCTATACAGTAGTAAATATCGGAGATGGGATTTGAACCCACATCATGTGATTTCAGAGTCACTGTTCTTCCCACTATGCCATACAAAGGCTTTCCTCTTTGTCCCCTGCATAGTTGATCTAAGTGGGGAACATGATCGCTGTCTTCAAGCAAAATTAGGTTAGAGTGATCAGAGCTTTTCTCTGGAGTGCTAAAATTTAGAAGGTGCTATGGAGAGGCTTTATAATCATTTCCCAACATAAAAACAATGAGTTTCAAACTTGATGAGCAATGGTGATTCAACTAGGAAGCTAAAAGAAAGCTCATGTCTTCCTTCTGATGGCTGTACCTCAGATTGCCAAAAGTTGATTTCAAAACAGATTTCATGCTGCTTGCCTGAGGCATCAAAATTGTTCTTCAAGTATTCAAAGCACTAACATGTTGAAGAGACACGTGTCTTATTTTAACTCCAGACAGCAAAAGGAGAAAAAGTGGACAAAGATGTAGAAATACAGATTTATAGATTGATGTAAGGATGGACTTTCTGACAAACAGAGATATCTCAAAGTGGAATCAGCTGCCTGAGATGAATTCCCCCCACCCCACCCCTGCACTGGAGGTCTCCAAGCAAAGGCTGGAATACCCACTTGTCAGGATTCAGAGATGGGATTCTTATTCAGGCATATGTTGGAGTAGGTATTCTCCCAAATCCCCTCTAGCTCCAGGAGTCTGTGATATTTGGCAATACTTAGCATTTAATTATGAGAAAAGGGGGTGAGGAAGGAAGAAAAGGAAGGAAAGGGAACAAGCATGTGTTAAATGCTTACTATGTGCCAGGCACTGTGCCAAGGACTTCACAAATATTATCTTATTTGATCCTCAAAACAACCCTGGAAGGCAGAAGCTATTATAGTACAGCTGAAGAAACTGAGGCAGATAGTAGTTAAGTGATTTGCCCAGAGTCATACACTTAGTAAATGTCTAAAGTCAGGTGAGGGGTGAAAGACAACATCCTGAATTACAATGATCCCACAGGAATCCAGTGAACCTTGCCTAGTTTCAAAAAGTGCTGCTTTTGTCTGGGTATAAAGGCTGGTGTCTGTCTTGTGGCTTCCCTCCCCTCCAGTCATCTCCTCCTTTGGTTCCTCCAGAAAATCAGGAGTGGAGAGATGAATAGATGAAGAGGGATGTGTTTGATGGACAGCTGGAAGGTAATATGATTTTGAAAGACAGGTGTGTGATGGAGGTGAAGGAAAAAGGAGAGAACAATAACCTGACTCAGTAGCAAAAAGGGCAAATTATACAATATTAGAACTGGAAGAAAGCCTAATAATTATCTATCTACTCGAAGGGTTCTCCGAGTTTTGGAGAGTCACAAATAAAGCCTATGGACCCTTCTACAAATAATATTTGTTGCCTACATTCATAACTAAAGGAAATGTTTTTTCAATTAGACTAGTAAAAATAAAGACAATTTTTCCCCATCCAAGTTCATGGAATCTCCTGAAATCTCTCCGAGAAGTCTGTGGATGATAGGTTAAGAACCCCTTATTTAATAGAATCTCCTTATTTTTTCCAGGTTTAGGATTTCAAGGAATTATAGAAATAATAATAAGTATTTATTTATTTGTCCCTTTAAGGGAAAAATAAATATGTTATCTCAATTGATCCTCACAACAATTCTGTGAGGTAGGCACCATTATTAAACCTATTTGACAAATATGGAGACTGAAACTGAAAGGCTAAGTTCATACAGCTACCAGGTGACTGAGGAAGGATTTGAACAGCCCCCTGTACACTGTACCACCTCGCTGTTTCTTGAGGGCAGAGACATAACTATCCCAAGTTTAAAAGTCTAAATTCAGGGGCAGCTAGATGGTGCAGTGGTTAAAGCACCGGCCCTGGATTCAGGAGTACCTGAGTTTAAATCCGGCCTTGACACTTACTAGCTGTGTGACCGTGGGCAAGTCACTTAACCCCCATTGCCTAAAAAAAAATTTTTTTAAATAAAGTTTAAAAAAAAAAGTCTAAATTCAAATCCCTTTTCTGATGCTTTCTACTTATATGACCTTGGCCAAGTCATTGACCCTCCCTCTCCATCAGTTCCTCATTTGTAAAATAAGAGGGTTGGACCAGATTGCCTCTGGGGTCCCTTTCAATGCTAGGTCTATGATCCAGTTACTTTAAGCAGACTACTGGGTTAAATAAATAATATATAAACCTTGTGAGTATTCTCACTTTTGCAGAAAGGATACAAGGGGATACATTGTCTTTGAGCTACCACACTACCATATACACTGGGTTCTCAACTTTGGTTGGACCAGAGAAATGAGGCTACTCCTAGAAGGTCAGTTTAATCTAGATAATGAGTCCAACCACCAGATGACCCAGGAATATTAGAAGGCAAAAAAGTATATGATTTTATACTAAGGTAGACAAAGAAAACTGATGCTTCTGATAAATGTGCTCATCTATAACCATATAAAACTAAACAGAATATTGTGGATCTCCTTTAGAGTCAGGGTCTACACTGATGAATATCCACAGGATCCTCTAGGCATTTCTGTCTCTTCTCCCTTTGGATGAAAGGATTGCTTTAGCCAGCCTACATCACTCCTCTTTTTCAGAAAAAAAAAAAAAACCTATACCACCCACCCCCAGATCTTACTTCTTTATCACTTCTATTCTGCCCAATGGGACACTCAGCACCATACTTAATCGATTAATCAATTAGTCAACAAGAATTTACTGAATAATTGTTGACCAGTTTGAAGCCTATATTTACATTGTCTTCATGAATCCATTCAAGGTTAGATTTCCAAGTCAACAGCATTCATTCTGGGGAATATTGAGTGGAATCTGCATTTCCTGATCAATGTTTTGAGAATCTTCAAAGTTAAAATAAGAAACTAAATCCCTGGGAGAGGAAGTCTGTTTAGGCAACACGGGAAATTACAGGATGAAACCTTTTATATTATAAACAGGGTTGGGCACTTGTAAAGAGAGCAAATGTATCTTAGATACTGTCTCCACCTGCCCTTTCAAATCATTGATTTAAAAAATGTTAAATTGCTTCTAAATCATGCTTTGATGATTCCCCAAGCAGGTAGGTGGCTATTATCATTATCATTATTATTTTTTACTGGCCATCATTTATTAGGGAGGGTAGAAATTGGTAACTGCAAAACACTTTGCATAGTTCTTAAACTATTTTTGCATGTCTTTATTTCACCTTCCCTTTTAGAGTGTAAATTCCTTATCCATCTTTGCGTGACATCCGTATGGTGCCCAGGAACTATATCTCTCAGCTTGAACTTTGTTTCCCATCTCCTGGTAGAACTTTATTCTGATGCCTTTGAAACAGGATGACCAAGCAGTATATGAGAGTATGACATCTGAGAAGAGAGTGGTGGCTTCTCCATCTCCTTGTCTCCCCCACGTCCATTACTGGGACAATACATTGTTAGTATTCCTCTGGATAGGAAAGTGGGGATAGAAATAATAATATGTCTATCTCTACAATTACAAGAGTAGTCTGAGTGCTTAGGATGAAGAAGGATTTGGGGGTATTACAGGTAACTAGAGAAAGATTACCTTGGAGACACAGGGGGGTAAATATTTCCTGCTCTGGCTTAGAAGGAAAAAGGAAATGTTAAAACTTGTCCCATAACTGAAATAAATCATCACATCATTATAGGAAGGAAGGAAGGAAGAGAGGGAGAGAGGGAAGAAACATTATTGAACACCTACTATGTTCCAGGTATTATGCTAAGTCCTCCATAAATATTATTATTTTTTAATTTTTGTGGGGCAACACCCAGGGTCACACAGCTAGTAAGTGTCAAGTGCCTGAGGTGGGATTTGAACTCAGGTCCTCCTGAATCCAGGGCCAGTGCTTTATCCACTGCACCACCTAGCTGCACCCATAAATATTATTTCATTTGATCCTCACAACAATCCTGGGAGGTAAGCGCTATTATTATCCCATTTTACAGCTGAGGAAACTGAGGCATCAGGGTGTAAGGGACTTAACCAGGGTCACACATCTAGTGTCTGAGGCTGGACTTGAAATCAGGTTTTTTTTGTCTTCAAGCTTTGCCCTCTGACCCCCTTCACCACCTAGCTGCCTTCAGTATAGAGAAATCACACTCTTTTTCAATCATCATGAATTTGTTAAGTGGCTACTATGTGCCAGCTACCATATGTGGCCCTGGGGATACCTCTTTGACTATTCCTCCTCTGTCCCCCACACTAGCTCTTTGAGCTCTTCCATATGCCATAAGGTAGATGTCACCCAAGGTCCAATCCTTGGCCCTCTTCCGTCCTTTCTTTGCACTTGTTCCCATCAGCAGTCTCACTTATTCCGATGCCTTCAACAATCATCTTTACCTAGAGAAGTAGTAAATCTACATCTCCAGCCCAGATATCTTTCTTGAACTCCAGACCTGAATTACAATCTACCAGAGGAACATCACCTAAAATTCAACACATTCAAAATAAAGTTTATTATCCTTCACCCAAACCAGCCCCTTCTCCTGAATTTGAGACGTCTGTCAGTAATAACTCATTCCCAAATCACCTGACCTTCTGTGTTTAAAACCTTGGTACTATCATTGACTTCTTCCTCTCCTTCACTTTAATGTTTTGTTTTGTTTTTAAGTGAGGCAATTGGGGTTAAGTGACTTGCCCAGGGTCACACAGCTAGTAAGTGTCAAGTGTCTGAGGCCGGATTTGAACTCAGGTACTCCTGACTCCAGGGCCGGTGCTCTATCCACTGCGCCACCTAGCTGCCCCTCTCTCCTTCACTTTAAAATAAATGAGTAATTTTTATAGGGGGCGGCTAGGTGGCACAGTGGATAAAGCACCGGCCCTGGATTCAGGAGTACCTGAGTTCAAATCCGGCCTCAGACACTTGACACTTACTAGCTGTGTGACCCTGGGCAAGTCATTTAACCCCCACTGCCCCGCAAAAAAAAAAAAGAAAAGAAAAAAATAAAATAAAATAAAATAAAATAAAATAAAATAAAATAAATGAGTAATTTTTACATAGGAGCATTATCAAATCACAGCAGGATTTTCTAGATCTTATAAACTGATACAGTCAACTTGTAATACAAATGTCCAGCTTGATACACTCAGTTACTAACATTAAAAGTAGGTAAAGGGGGGCAGCTAGATGGCGCAGTGGATAGAGCACTGGCTCTGGAGTCAGGAGTATCTGAGTTCAAATCCGACCTCAGACACTTAACACTTACTAGCTGTGTGACCCTGGGCAAGTCACTTAACTCCAATTGCCTCACTAAAAAAAAAAAAAAAGTACATTGAAAACTAGGTAAAGGGGGCAGCTAGGTGAAGCGGATAAAGCACCGGCTCTGGATTCAGGAGGACCTGAGTTCAAATTCAGCCTTGGACACTTGACACTTACTAGCTATGCGACCCTGGGCAAGTCCCTTAACCCTCATTGCCCTGCCCCCCCCAAAAAAAGTAGGTAGAAACATCAGAGATCACCTAATATCCATTACACACACACACACATACACACATACACACACACACACCATTTAGCAGCACTACATATAAACCAGATTAACATTTAGTTATTTGCTCCACCATTCAGCTGCTAAAGCATTAACATGAAATATTGACCTGTATTCTTCTTCTATCAATAGGGAAGGCCCAAAATATTTGGGGTGAACTGATAAATAAATAAACAAATATTTAGCAAACAAACACTATGTACCCAGCCTATACTGATTGCTGGGTTTTCCTGAAAGATTGGACTAGAAGAGGCAGTTACCAATCAGGACAGAAGGCTCTAAGATAGCAGTTCTTGGAATGAAAGATTTTAAATGTCCATAACATGGTCTTTTCCAAATCTTTTCAACCTTTCTTAAACCTCTCAGAGCTTTCCTTTCCACCCCACCCCCACCCCATCCTAGCAGTTGAGAACCTTGCCTCATATTTCACTGAAAAAAAAAATGAAGCCATTTACTGAGAGATCCTTCTACACTCTTTTTCATCTCACATCACTTTAGATGCTTTCTCTCTTCTCCTGGCCAAGGCTAATTCCTCTACAAGTGATCTGATCTTGTCCTATTTTCTCTATCATATTGCCCCCACTTTCGTCCCTACTCTCTTAATAATTTTCCATCTCTCCATATCTACTTGCTGCTTCCCTATTGCCTACAAACATCTCCAGGACTCCCCCATCCTCAAAAAACCTCTCATGTGATCCATCTCTCCCCACTAGCTATCATGCTATATCTCTCCTATCTTTTGTGGCTATACTCCTTGAGAAGGTTGTCTAAAATAGGTGTCACCGCTTCCTTCCCTTTTGCTCTATTCTTAACTCTCTGCAGTCTGGTTTCCAATTTCATCATTCAATGGAGGTTGTTCTTTCCACAGTTAGCAATGATCTCTTCATTTTAATTTCTCGATCCTTATCCTTCTTGACCTCTCTGCAGCCTGTGACACTGTCAATCACCCCTCTTCTCCTTGCTACTCTCTTCTCTCTATGTTGTCATAGCTCTACTCTCTCCTGATTCTCCACCCACCAAATGAACATTTCTTCTCAGTTTCTTTTACTGGATCTTCTTCAAGATCAGACCCACTAACCATAGGTATCTCCCTCAGCTCTGTTCTGAGCCATCTTTTCTTCTCTCCCCTTTAGTATTCACTTGGTGATCTCATCAAATACAGTAGATTCAGTTGATCTCTACTCACCCTCCTGATGTCATTGATCCTCTTCCGAGAAGGCCAAATAACATCTGAAGATGATCCTCAGACCTATTTGTCCAGTCCTAACCTCTCTCCTGATCTCCAGTCAACTGCCTATGGAACATCTCATACTTAATATCCCATTGATATCTTTTTTTTTTATTTTTTAGTGAGGCAATTGGGGTTAAGTGACTTGCCCATCAAGATAGGAATCATGCCTTATCTAAATTTCTTAACTCAGTGATTTATACAGAATAGGTGAATAAAAACATTTGTGGTGGCACAGTGGATACAGTGATGGCCCTGGAGTCAGGAGGACATAAGTTCAAATCTAGCCTCAGGCACTTACTAGTTGTGTGACCCTGGGCAAGTCACTTAACTTTATTTGCCTGAGTTTCTTTGTCTGTAATATGAGCTAGAGAAGGAAATGGCAAACCACTGTAGTATCTTTGCCAGGAAAATCCCAAATGGGGTCACAGAGAGTCGGGCACGACTGAAACAACTCAACAACCACAAAAAGATTGAACCATTTTCCTCAGCAGCCTTCTCCCTTAAGAACCTTGCCTAATTATAAATCAAGTTACAAAGAAGAAAGAATGTGTCTAAATCAAGTTGTTGATATGGTAGAAATAAATAAATAAATTTATTCTCCCTGTATTACAGATAAAATGGAATGAAATCAAATCCATCCTGAAGTCCCTACAAGCTTACAAGGCTGGAGCTACCCGTCCAAATTTGCTGCACCTTGCTCTGGCTGGTCAAACGGAACCAAGTCCGTCTGACTGAGAGGTTTGGTCCCCTTCAACCAGCTACAGCAGGGCTGACATCACCCAGGACTAAGAGGCAGCAGGAGAAGCTCACTCATCTCAACCACTGGGTCCTGACTCATCAGCATCCTCTCTGGTTACCAGGAAGGAGGGGACAGAGGGACTCTGGGTCAATAGAACAGCAAACGCAGCCTCGTACTTTAGCACTCACAAATTTTATGTATACACTCCATACCCAATCAACCCTTCAGCAATTATTTCTCTTCTGTAATACAGGCAGCTAAGTGGCACAGTACATGGAGTGCTGGACTTGGAAGACCTGAGTTTTAATCCTGCTTCAGACACTTACTAGCTACTAGACCCTGTATTCAGTCTCAGTTTCTCCATCTGTAAAATGGAGGTCATAATAGTACCTACTACAGAGGGATGTTTTGAGGATCAAATGAGATTGCAAATGTACTGTGCTTTGTAAACCTTAAATGCTATATAAATGTTCATTATGTTCATTATTGTTGTTATTATATTGGCATTATCCCAAGTTCTTTGAGAAACACAAAAGAAGCAGACAGTTTACATTCTGTCTTTCATGAGTTTGAAATCTAGTTGGAGAATCAGGGGACAGGCTCATGAAGAAATTGAATATCGATGTAAGAAATGAGTACGATAAGTGTTTAAAGAAATAAGTGACCACTGGAGGCTAGAATAGTTGAAAAATGCTTCATACAGGGGCAGCTAGGTGGCACAATGGATAGAGCATCGACCTTGGAGTCAGGAAGACCTGAGTTCAAATGCAGCCTCAGACACTTTCTAGCTCTGTTACCCTGAGCAAGTCATTTAACCCTGATTGCCTCCCTTCCAAAAAAGAGAAAAAATGAGAAAATGCTTCATAGACTAGGTAGGAGTTAAGCAGGGTATTGAAAATCAGGTAGGATTTTCAGGTAGAAGAGAGAGGGGAAGAAACCAGTAAAATCAATGTATAAAGCCCAAGGCTCACAACAGTACACAGCTACTGTTAGCTCTCTGGTGAGAGAGTTAAAGTTAAAATACTCAGCTCCATCACCTACTAGCTGTGTGACCTTGAGGCAAGTCGCCTGGCCCTTCTGGGACTTAGTTTCCTCATTTATAAAATGAGATGTTTGGACTAGATGACCTCTAAGGTCTCTTCCATATCTAAAGCCCTAAAAGATCTAATAATAATCTAATCTAATAATAGCATCTATATCCGAGGTAGATAACTGAGGTCAACTTTTTATCCACCATCCTTCTCCATATTACTGTCACAAAATTTATATCTGCTATATGTAGTAGATCAGGACTTTATTATACACTCTCTGAATAATTATGTGATCAAATAACATCAATTCAACTCAATGAATATTCATTAGGTGTCTACTGTGCCCAAAGCTCTATGGAGGTCCCAAGGATATGAAAATTTTTAATGATGGTGCACCTGCCCTCTGGAAACTTACAATCTCTTGGGGGAAGGGGAAGGATATAAAGTAGACTATGGTGAGTTAGGCCAACAAGAGAACTAGAAGAGACCTTGAATAAATATCTAATTACATATATATCATCTTCATGAATATACATGTACATAAATGCTATAACAATAATATTGAGAGGCAATATGGCACAAACCTCAGAGTCTGGAAGACTTGGTTCAAATCTCATTTGTGTCATATACTGACTGTGTGACCCCTGGGCAAGTTACTTAATTTCTCAGTGCCCTGATCGAATCTCTAAGACATCAAGTTTCAGAACAGGTACTACAATGCATTGATAGAAAAAGTCCTTCATCAAGAGTTACAAGGAATGTACTGGAGCCAGTTCAGTCCAGCTTGACAAAGCCAAACTTTCAGTGTTAGCATTTATACCTTGGAAATTATCAAACTCTATTGATCAGGACATGATTTATTGTTTTGTTGGCTAGGTGGTGCAGTGGATAAAGCACCAGCCCTGGATTCAGGAGAACCTGAGTTCAAATCTGGCCTCAGACACTTGATACTTACTGGCTGTGTGACCCTGGGCAAGTCACTTAACCCTCATTGCCCTGCAAAAAAAAATTTTTTTAATTGTTTTGTTGATTTTCTAGACTTGAGAAAATGATGAAGAAAATGTTAATAAAATAGTTTAAATTTTAAAATGTGTCATGAGTACTTTTTTTAAGGGGAGAACCAGTTGTTAAACATTTGCCAGCATACTTCTGGGAGTCAACCAATACTAACAAAATCACAAGTCCTATACAAAACAACAACAGCAACAAATCAAAATAGCTTCTAGTTGAACACAAATGGTAAATTCACTAATGTCTATAACATAGATTTGAGTCATCATATCCCAGAGCCATTGTTCTATCCACAAACATAGATACTGAGGTAAAGGCATGTATAGAGGTAGCTAGAGGTAAGGTTATGGTGTGTGAAACTCCTACCAACTACAGTGTCTCATCCTACTATCATATAAGACACATTTTATATAAATCTAACCAATAGACTTAACTTAGCCACCAGAAGAATTGTTCCAACAGTAATCTTGTAACTTTCCAAAATGCCTTTTTTGACAATATATAATGCGGTTTTTGCACAACCAAATGGGAAATCCTGATGAGTTGTCTTCCTAAGTTCTCCTGCAAGAATTTTTGTCACTCACAATGAATGACTTTCTGCTTGTAATTTTAATACCCCCATAACCAGTAGAATAATATGACATTAATTAAATGACTAATTCAGCTTATCTCCTTAAATATAGTACATTGGGAAGTGTATAGTAATCATTTATATAGATCCTACTATTTGCCAGGCACTGTGCTAAGTGCTTTACAAATATTATCTCATTCGATCTTGACATTGTGAGATAGGTGCTATTATTATCCCCATTATATGGTTGAGTAAACTGAGGCAAATGGAAACTAACGGACTTCCCTAGGGTCATACAGCTAGTAAGGGTAAGTGTTGTATGAGGCTGGATTTAAACTCATGTTTTCCTGACTCCAGGCTCAGCATTCTATCCATTGTGCCACCAGTTTTGGGAGGTTCTAATCTCTCCTTTCAAGCAAGATGGGTTCATCTGAAGAAAGAACAAGAGGAAGTAGATTTGAGTCTTCGTGGTGGTCCAAGATGGGAAACCAAAAAGATTGTAAATGGCAGATGATGTGTAAGTCATGTAGTGACAACCTGATAATTTCTTTCCTAAGCTTAGGAGGGATACCCAAGGTGTCCTTCCATGGCATGCTGGGCATATCTTTCGATTTACATATCTCCAAAGACTTCTTTCCCACCTCTTAGCCCCAAACATCTCCAACAGCAGGTTCCCCTTCAGTCTAGTTCTCTTCTTTCACACCCTTGCTAGTGCTACCTCATAGGCCCAAGGAAAAGCCCTCCTTCTACCCTGCTTTTGTATTCCTCAGCTGCCACCAGATTACTTCCCAGTAGCAGCTGAAGGATTATGTAGCTACAACTACATTAGCCACTATGTGGCTGTAATAACAGCTGGTAACACATATCTTCCCTTCACATCTATCCCCCTCTAAACCTCACACATACATACATACTGAAGTAGTGAACAAGCAAATGTCTGGTCAAGGATACAGGCAAAGGATACTTTGCCTTAGATGGGCCAGAAATTGTGGTCTGGGTGTTATGTTAGGAACGTCAAGCTGAAGAGCATTCAAAGGAGAATGACCAAGAAGGGAGAGGTATCTAGCTGATACAGTGGATAGAAATCTGGACTTGAAGTCAGAAAGGCCCAAGTTCACATCTTGCCTCAGTCATTTACTAGCTACATAACCTTGGAAAAATATTCTTCTATTTGCCTTAATTTCCTAGTGTATAAAATGAGGAACAATAATAGTACCTGCCTCACATAGTTGTTATGAGGATCAAATAAGATAACATATGTAAAATCCTTTGCACTCCTTGAAGTGCCAAATAAATGTGTAGTAGTAGTAGCAGCAGCAATAGTGGTAATAGTAGTAGTAGTAATATTAATAGTAGCAGTAATAGCAGTAAGAAGTAGTAACAATAGTAGCAATAGTAATTGTAGTAGCAACATAGCAGTAGTAATAGTAGCAGCAGCAGAAGCAGAAGCAGCAATAGTAGTAGTAGTAGTAGTAGAAGAAGAAGAAGAAGAAGAAGAAGAAGAAGAAGAAGAAGAAGAAGATGATGATGATGATAATGATGATGATGATGATGACTGAAGAGACTAGGGAATTAGTTGAAAGATGTGGTTATAGTTCTTTTCAAGAATTTAAAGGGCAAAAAAAAAGTATTTGAAGGGCAATCACTCATTCTATTCAAACTAGTATCAGTGGGTAGGAGCTGAAAAAGGGCAAATTAGGAAATTAAAAGAAAGGCAAAATTACTTTTCCTGAAGTCGCAGAGCTGATGTGTCAGAGACAAGACTTGAACCCCAATTTTCTATCCCAACTCTGGTGTTCTTTCCATTACTCTATCCTACCTCTCAAATAATATAACATACAAGAATGACACTATACCCTTAAATCACTATATAAAAGTAATTTATTGTTATTGTTACTATTATTCTCATGACACTAGCCTGTACCCAAACCCAGGCAGTCAAGAATCAAAAAGTTACCCTTTCTCATGGTTCCCCTCATCCCCTCACCTTCCACTTCCCAGAGACCTTTCAGGACCTGGCCCTTTAAGAATATGAGAGCAATGAGGATGCTGATTAAGGTTTTTTGTTTTGTTTTGTTTTGGTTTTTGGGTTTTTTAGTGAGGCAATGGGGGTTTAGTGACTTGCCCAAGGTCACACAGCTAGTAAGTGTCAAGTGTCTGAGACCGGATTTGAACTCAGGTACTCCTGACTCCAGGGCCGGTGCTCTATCCACTGTGCCACCCAGCTGCCCCTGATTCAGTTTTAATTAAACTAGAACCTGGTCACTGCCCTTCCTCTCTCAACTCACCAACAACATGAGAAGGAAGATGGTAGAGAAAAATTAAGCAATATAGTCATTTTTCATGATCCTGAAATCAGAGTTCAAGTGTCCCTTGATTCTCCCACAAAGCCTCTGTGGAAGGGGCTAGCTGAGTCAGAAAGGGATGAGGGCATGCTGCCTCAAGCCTGGTTTTACTCATCACACCACAGTTCTTCCTCAGGAATGTAGGTTAGGCAGCTCTGGGGAGAATGTGGTTTTGCTGTTGCCAGGCTCTTCCATGACACCATGCTCTATCCTGTGAATATCTATAGTTCATTTCATTCTTTTGCCGGTAAAAAGCAGTATGATGACTGGTTTCTGCTATCTGCTTCTCTACCTGCCCTGAACCCCAAGATCTTAGGTGAGGGTGACTAAGAAAGAGAGGGACCAGCGGGCCTTCACATTCCCAAACAGTCAAAGAATACTTTCCTGGAAGGATGTAGAATCATACATTCTTTGCCTAGGGTCTGTGGACTTGTTGAGATGTTTTTAAACTATATATTGTAATAACTGAATGTCAATATATTTGTTTTCCTTTATAATTCTATGTGTTTTATTTTATACATTTAAAAACATTATTCTGAGAAGGGGCCCATGGGCTTCACCAGACTGCCAGCGGCTCTGTGACCCCCCAAAAGTTAAGAAATCCTAGACTAAGGGGCCAGCTAGGTGGTGCAGTGGATAAAGCAAGGGCCCTAGATTCAGAAGGACCTGAGTACAAATCCAGCCTCAGACACTTGACACTTACTAGCTATGTGACCCTGGGCAAGTCACTTAACCCCCATTGCCCCACAGGAAAAAAAAAATCCTATACTAGATAGAAAAGGAGCATGTATTAAATCTTTCTATATGGTAGGAATTGTACTATGTCCTGAGGATACAAGGACAAAAGTAAATCAGCCCTGGCCCATCTGAAGCTTATATATCAAGGAAGATCATTTGTGTGTGTGTGTGTGTGTATACACACATACAAACACATAAATGTACATGCATTTGCATATACAAGCACATATACATATGCATATACACATGTATATGTATGTGTCTGTGTGTCTGTGTGTATGCATATACACAGAGAGAGAGCGAGCGAGAGAGAGAGAGAGAGAGAGAGAGAGAGAGAGAGAGAGAGAGAGAGAGAGAGACCTGTAGTCAGGAAAACAAGTTCAAATCTATCCTCAAACACTTAATAGTTATATGACCCTGAGCAAATTACTTAACCCTGTTTGCCTCCATTTCCTCATCTGTAAAATGAGCTGGAAAAGGAAACTCCAATATATTTGCCAAGAAAACTCCAAATAGGGAAATAGCTGAACAATAACATATAAGTGTTTATAGAATAAATGCAACATGAATCCAAGATAAGTAGATATATTTTCACTTAGGAGGGTGATCACTAGAAGTTTGGGAGACTTTGGGGGGAGCAGTGATTCATAAAAGGTTTCTTGTAGAATGTGCAGTTGGAGTGGAATATGGAAGAAAGTGAAGGGTTTTATCAGTTGGAGGTATGGAAGGGGCACATTCTGGACTTGGTAGAAAGTCAGTGCAAAGTTGTGGGGTTGGGAGATAGAGAGTCACGTGAGGGAAAGAGAAAAGATAAGTTTGGATGGACCATAATATGTGGGAAGGAAAGTAGTACATAATTAGGCTGGAAAGATAGGTTGGGGCAGTTGGGGAAGAGCTTTTAAAACCAAATCAAGGAGGCAGCTAGGTGGCGCAGTGGATAAGGAACCAGCCTTGGATTCAGGAGGACCTGAGTTCAAACCCAGCCTCAGACACTTACTAGCTGTGTGACCCTGGGCAAGTCACTTACCCCCATTGCCCTGAAAAAAAAATCAAATAGCTTATATTTTGACATGGGCATACTCCACAATTTATACTGCTACCCATGTTCAAACTAAGAAAGGAGAAAACAGTAAATTTGGTGTCAGAACACCTGGGTCCAATCCCAGCTCTACTATGTATTAGCTGTCAAACCTTAAAAAAGTTATTTAATATCTTTGGGCTTCAGTAACCTCATCTATAAAATCAGAGCTATATGATCTCTAAGTTCCCATCCATGTAAATTGCATGATGGAGGTGTTGTAGTGTCATGGTGAGTATACTGGGCTTAGTGTCAGAAAGACTTGGATTCCATTCTTGCCTCTGGCACCAACTAGTTTTGTGATCCCAGACCAATCACTTCTGATATTTGAGCCTTATTTTCATCATCTCTGAAATGAAAGGGTTGGCCTGGATAAACATTAATGTTCCTTTGGTCTAAATGTCCCTAGGTCTAAATCTATGCTTTCAGGATTGTTTCCTGCCTTTGGTGACTTGAAGTCTCTATTCTTCAAAAATCCCAAGAAATAAAAAGAAGCTCAAGAAACTATTTAAAGTGTTGTTTTATGTTCCTGTTTTAAAAATCTCTGACCTCTGTTAAGTTTATTCCAGAGAGATCCATATGTTGTACTGAGGGTCTTCTCCACTTTCTTCAAATATCCTGTAGATACCAATAGAACATGTGGGCTCTCAGTGACTCTGAATCATGGATCTAAAGTTGAGAATCACTGCACAGGTATGGAAGGCTCAAGCAGCACATTACAAACAAGGAGTTACTCAGGAGATTTGTTATGAGAGGTGTAATGAAAAGAAAGATGGTCAAGCAAATGGAGAAAGCAAGGAATAACTGGTGGATAGTTGTACACATAGTAGGCACTTAATAAATGGACCTTGAATTGAATTGAGCTAAACTTGAAAATAAGACTTCACTGAGGAGAGAAGAGAACAACAACAACAACAACAACAACAACAACAACAACAACAACAAACCAAGAAGGCAGCTTGCAACAATGAAAAGGGTTTTGGCATCAGAAGACCTTGGTTCCTCTGCTGGTTCTGCCCCATACTACTTGTGTGACCTTGGGCAAGTCACTTCCTATCTTCCAACCTCGGTTTCCTCTTCTATAAAAATGAGATATTTGGACAAGTTGCCCTCTAAGGTTTCTTCCAACTCTAAATCTATGATCCTAAATGCAATGTTTGCTTTGCCTAGTTTCTCCCCTTGCTATTGGCTCTCCCTTGCTTCTCTTTCTTTTCTCTCACCCACCTCCCTTGAACCTAGGTCACTGGCTCTAGAGTCAGGGGATCTGAGTTCAAATCCCATTTCTGACACTTACTACCTATGCGGCTTTGGGCAAGTTATTTAACCTCCCTGGGCCTCAGTTTCTTCATCTGTAAAATCAGGGGAACTAGGGTTGGACAAATGACCTTTATAATCCTTTATAAATCTAGACCTATAATCCTACCTCTTCTTCTTAGAAGATACCTCCCTTCCCTCATTTATGAAAAACAGTGTTATCTTGAAGGGAATTTAGCTGTGTTCCTGACTGCAGGCAGAAGAATAAATTCAATGATCTCTATGATACCAATACTAAGATTCTAGGAACCAAACTATGAGCCCAAAACACCATCCCCAAGTTAGAGCAACAAACTTCTTTTGTCCACAATTTGACCTAGCATCTCTGCCTCATCCCTTTATTGATACACAGGAATGTCACCAGGGCCCAACAGCTTCAGAGAAACCAAGCATCAAACTATGCACCCAACCCAATCCAAGGCCTCTGAAATGACCAAGCAACTCCAAGAGAAAAATGAAATCACAAACTTTATTAGACTGTGGAGAAAGAAAGTACTATGAATTGGGTGACACTGGAATGAAGGGTGGGTTAGTTGTGATGGAGGAATTAGAAACATAAACGACTTGCCCTCAGGGTCACTCAGCTAGTGTCCGAGGGGGATTTTGAAACTAGGTGTTCTAGATTCTATGTCCAAGTCTCTATGCACCAGTCACTGCCCTGGTGAGATCTAAGCCATGACCGTGAATAAATGAACGAAAAAAAGCATTTATTAAGCACTTAGAATATGCTGAGCACTGTGGATATAAATACAAAAGGAAAGATAGCCCATTCCCCCAAGAAGCTTACATTCTACTAGAAGAAACAACAATAAAAGTAATTAGTGGCCAGAGAACAGCACTTCGGTTTAGAGTTTTACAGATATGGTCAATGGAACCTTTGGGGAGTCAATCAACACAACCCATCCAGAAACAATAGCAGAGACTGATTAAAGAGATGAATTCAGAGAAACATGGGAAGACTGTATGAACCGATGTAGTATAGAGAGCAGAGCCAGGAGAACAATTTACACAATAAATTATAAAGAAAAAAACCATGAAAGACTTTGAACTCTAATCAACCACATTTTCAGAAATATAAAGAAATATTCCTTCTGAAATATAAAGAATAAAGAATGCCACCCACTTCCTGAAATAGAGATGATGGACTCCAGATACAAAATGAAACATACATTTTTGGATATAGCCAATGTGGAAATTTGTTTTAACTAATGTATATTTTTACAAGATTTTTTTTTGTTCCAAAATGGTGGGGGTAGGGGGAAGAAATAAAATAATGCCTCTGTGTTGTTTGAAATATATTAGGGGTGCCTTTTCCTGTCCTAAGATATTAGGAAACTTAGCTGGGGTTTCTAATATATTGCTACTTATAAATTAGAGTCTATTGTACCAGTTTGGGCATTAAGCATTTATTATAAATTTGACCACGTGTAAACCCAGCATAGACTCCCAGGAAGGGGGGCTGGGCCAAGAGCCCCAGGGTAAGGTAAGTCAGTATCCAGGAAAAGCGCAGCAAAGAGAGAAAGAAGAGAGCAACCCCCATCTCCCCAAGGATTTTTATCCTCTCTCAAGTAAAGGTAGGTCACTGAACATTGCTCCAAGCTAATTGGCCAGTAACATTCAAGTCCATTGATGGACATGATTTTGGGGATCACTAAGGGAAGTTAACTTCCTTTAGGTATTCAGGAAAGTTGATCTACATTGTTCTACATTTCTTTTGAATTCCTACTGACTCTAGACTGGCTCTGAGAGAGATCAGGCAAGACTCCCGAGTTAAGCCTTTGAGTGGGGGGTCCCTGGGTCCCCCCAAAACCCATTATTTTCTCACACCTCTAAATTTGAAAAAATAAAAGGTGTTTTTGTGTGCATGTGTATACATTTGTAGGTGTTTAAAGCTTGGCTCTTCCTATCTCACCCAGGCTGGGTGTTCAAAGGCTAACTATGGACCCAGTCATATATCTGCTCCATTTCCCAACCTGGGTAGGTTTGCCCCACCTTAGGGAACCCACTTCCTCCCCCATCCCAAATGCCTGAGGGTCTCACCATATTAATGCCAAACAGAATAGATACCCAATTGTCTTATCCTTCTGCATCTCAGAATTCCTGAACTCAAGATATCCACAAGCCTCAGCCTCCCATAGAAAGGATTACAGTTATCCACCATCATGCCCGACTAAAATAACTATTTTTGAAAGAATAATGGTAGAGTTGGTCATAGCTGGACAGCTGGGGGCCTCTCACACTCCCAGGTCCTATAACAACTAAGCATAGCACCAGGGCAGAGGAGGTATCATTATCTGAAATATCCCCTTAGAAGAAAAGCCAGCATTCTATGCAAACCTATACTAACAAATATTACCAATGTATTTATCTTGACCCTCTATTTTACTTGTTTTGGTAGCCTTACATTGGATTTTTTGACATATTATTTCACTTACTTCCTTGTTTCATTGATGTAACTATATTTTTAACTTTATTTTTATTTATTCATTCATTCATTTATTCATTTATTTGTTTTGTTTTGGTTTGGTTTTTGTGGGGCAATGAGGATTAAGTGACTTTCCCAGGGTCACACAGCTAGTGTGTGTCAAGTGTCTGAGGCTGGAATTGATATAACTATATTAATAATACTCCATTTTCTAACTATATCAGTTGGGCAAGATAAACTCAACCCATTGTTGATTAATGAAGTCAATACTGCTTTGGGTTTATTGTTAGTTACTAATCCATCGTTTATTAAACGATGGCTTAATTAGCCAAAGCTAATTCACATTGCTCCTGTGCTCAAAATTTGCCACTAGGTGGCAGCAGTTCCTAACCACTATTAACACCAATCCCCAATCTAGAGATCACAGGATTTATAGCTAAAAGGGGCCATGGAGATCACCTGCCCGACAATGGGTGAGTGTTTCTTCCAAGTTCTAATGAGCTCACTTTCTCATCCTATACTCTCTCCCATAATGAAGCCATTACCTCCCATGGATTCAATTATCACGTCTATGAAGATAACTCCTTGGTTGTTGTTCAGTCATGTCCTATTCTTTGTTACCCCTTTTGGTGTTTTCCTGGCAAAGATACTGAATGGATTTCATTTTATATTTTCTTCTCCAGTTCATTTTACCAATAAGGAAACTTCATTTACTTGTTTGTTAGTTTTGTTTTGTTTTTTTCGAGGCAATGAGGATTAAGTGACTTGCCCAAGGTCACACGGCTAGTGTCTGTCTGACACCAGATTTGAACTCAGGAAGATGAGTCTTTCTGACTCCAGACCTGGCACTCTATCTACTGTGCCATGTAGCTGCCCCTGAAGATGACTCCAAAATCTAAATAATCTGCCCAAATCTTTCTCCTGAACTTCAGCCCTGAGCATACTAAAGTAGAAAGGGAACTGAACAGTTCCTGAGGCAAAAAGAAAAAGGAAACCTATCACAGGATAGAAGGAACATAAGAATAGAACAAGAAGGAACCTTAGAGAGGAAATAATTACCTGGAGGGGGGGGGGGGAATGCAGAGAGGAGAAAATGTACTCATAATGCACTTTTAAACTTAATCTTTTTTATTATTATTGTGGTTATTATTATTATTATGTGGGACAATGAAGGTTAAGTGACTTGCCCAGAGCTTAATCTTTATTATTATTTTTTTAAAACTTCCTTTTTTTTTTTTTTTTTTAGTGAGGCAATTGGGGTTAAGTGACTTGCCCAGAGTCACACAGCTAGTAAGTGTTAAGTGTCTGAAGTCGGATTTGAACTCAGAGACTCCTGACTCCAGGGCCAGTGCTCTATCCACTGCGCCACCTAGCTGCCCCTAATCTTTATTATTAACATTTTCTCCATCACTTTTTAAAATCCAGATAGCCGACCAAACAATAACTCAAACCTTTATTTGTAGCATTTGTTGATTTCCAAGGTGTAAAAGCTCACACAGGAAATTTAACAATCAACTCTGGTGAGCAGGTACAAGGTGGTTCCAGCACACAACCTCATATTTTACAGATGAGGAAACTGAGGCACAAAGAGGGATTTATCTCAAGGTCATACTGCTAATCTCTATCCAACCCTAGAGAGCCCAAAATGCCATCTGTAGGCTTCCCCTAATTGCCCACATCCCATCCCTTATTTTAAGATTAAGAATAAATGACTCTTGGGGCAGCTAGATAAAGCATCAGCCCTGGATTCAGGAGGATCTGAGTTCAAATCTAAGCTCAGCCACTTGCTACTTACTAGCTGTGTGACCCTGGGCAAGTCACTTAACCCCCCAAAAAAAAGAATATATGACTCTGTGATGGAATATTATTGTGCTATAAGAAATTATGAGTTCAATGATTTTAGAAAAACATGGAAGGACTTGCATGAAATAATGAAGAGCAAAATGAGCAGAACCAAGAGAACACTGTATCAGCGATATTGTTTTAAGAATGACTTTGAACTAATAAGTTATATTTACTATTATAAATACCCAAATTAACTCTAAAGGACATGTGAAGAAAGATGCTATCTGCATCCAGAGAAAGAACTGATAAATAGAAGTCTGTAGATGGATCTATGGGTATAGATAGATAAATAGATACATGATAGATAGATATAGATAGATACATATATGTGTATAATTTTGTCTAATGGTGGCCATCTGGGAGGAAGGGAAGAAAAAAAAGAAACTGACATGATAATTTTGTTGTATATTTGAAAGGAATAGCACATTGTGCATAGTAGATTAGCAGTTTGATATGCAATCATCTTTTTATTGTACTGTGTTATGAAAATGCTTGTTTTATTCCATTGTCAAGATAATGGAATGTGATAGATGAGACTTGGCAGATACTCAGGAGCCCACCTGAGTGGATTACTGGCTAATTTGACTGGATTAGTAGTTGACTAGATTCTAACCACATCTGGCTGGTACTTGAGAGTACTTAAGAAAGCATGGTTCTCAGAATCTGAAAAAAACTTTGAACTTCCGGCCCAATCAACCAACCAGCTTGAAGAACCTCCCCATTCTGGGAGGGGACAGGAAGGAGGAAAGGGGAACCTGAACGAAGAGCACTGTCTTTTTTGGTTCCTGACTTGGTGGTGACGGCAGAGAATGACGGAGAGGAGCTGAGGAAAGATAGGATTGTAGGAATTCTGTTCTCAATCTTTCTCTTTCTATATTTCAATAAACCCTTAAAAATCTAAACTCGTTTTATCAATGATTTTAGTCAGTTTTCCCCAAAACTGGGGGAACAGTTTAGAACCCACATTTAGAATTTTAAATTACACACCATAAATTAAGAATAACATTTAATAATGAAAAAATATTACTGGGGTTATAAACCTGGATAACTGGGGAAATAGTGGTGCTTTTAATAGAAAGAGAGGTGTTAGGAGAAAGAGGAGATTTACATGGGAAAAATGAGTTCCATTTTGGACATGTTGAGTCTGAGAAATGATGAAAGATCTGGGTGAAGATGCTAGTGAAAATCATAGGACCCCAGATCTAGAGTTGGAAGAGTCCTTGGAGTTCCAATCTAATACTCTAACTGATGAGAAAACTGGGGTCGGGAGCAATTGAGTGACTTGCCCCAGGTCACACAGGTAGTAAGTGACACAGCTGGGATTTAGACCCACATCTTCTCATTCCTTATCTAGCATTTTTTCCCATGGTACCAGTAAAAGTCCTTGTCTTCTTTGTAGGTTAAACTTTGAAATGATCTCAGCTGTGGCGATTTCCCTGATACCCTCAGTTGTTAATGCTTGCTCATTGCTCAAACTACCTTGTATTTATTTATCTATGAACACACTGCAACTTTTATTCTCCCTGGCGGTTGGATTCAGAGCTCAGAGATGGTTTTGTTTCTGCATTTGTATCTCTGACAGCAGTATTGGGGGGCAGCTGGGTGGTGCAGTAGGTAGAGCACTGGGCTTGGAATGAGAAAACCAATTTTCTTGAGTTCAAATCTGGCCTCAGATACTTACTAGCTGTGTGACCCTGGGCAAGTCATTTAACCCTGTTTGCCTCCATTCTTCATCTATAAAATGAGCTGGAAAAGGAAATAGCAAACCGCTTCTATATCTTTGCAAAGAAAACCCCAAATGGGGTCATGAAGAGTCAGACACAACTGAAACAACTGACCAACAACGTCTCGGTCACCTGAGAGGCAGTGGTAAATTGAAGTAAGGGACGTGGAACTGGCTGGAATATGCCTCTGATACTTACTGGCTATGTAACCCTAGATAAATCACTTCACATCTCTGTGAAGCCACAGAGAACACCCTAGTACTTATCTGATAAATCAGAGACAAACTGCAACCAACATATTGCTCAAGGTAGGTATTCAAGAATGCTTTCTTTGATAGATGTTTATTGACTAATCCAACGCAACATTTTACAGATGAGAAAACTGAAGCTCAGAAAAGTTGAGTGACTTGCCCAAGGTCACACTCAAATGTTCTTTATTATGTACCCATATAAGCCTAGCATTCTTCAGTGCATATTAAATACTTCAGTTCCCTGTGCTAAAGGTACTCATGATCTAAAAGAGTATACAAAGAGAACAAACATACTTTGTTTAAAACATGCAAACATTTTTCACAGTGATGCTAGAATAGCAAAAACATGCTTATAAAAAATAAGGGGGAGGGGCAGCTAGATGGCACAGTGGTTAAAGCACCGGCCCTGAATTCAGGAGTACCTGAGTTCAAATCCGGCTTCAGACACTTGACACTTACTAGCTGTGTGACCCTGGGCAAGTCACTTAACCCCCATTGCCTGCAAAAAAAAATAAATAAATAAGGGGGGCAGCTAGGTGGCACAGTGGATAAAACACTGGCCCTGGATTCAGGAAGACCTGAGTTCAAATCTGACCTCAGACGCTTGACACTAGCTGTGTGACCCTGGGCAAGTCACTTAACCCCCATTGCCCCGCAAAAAATGAAAATAAAATAAAATTTGGGCAGCTAGATGGTGCAGTGGATAGAGCACCAGCCCTGTATTCAGGAGGATCTGAGTTCAAATACGGCCTCAGACACTTAACACTTACTAGCTGTGTGACCCTGGGCAAGTCACTTAACCCCAATTGCCTTACCAAAAAAAAAATTAAAATAAAATAAGGAAATCTAATATTTATACAGAACTATAATTTCCAAATCCTTAGATTTAATTGCGATTTTAGAAATTAAAGTTCATTTAAAAGGTTAATCATGGGCAGGGCATCTAAAAAATTTTGACATTAAAGGATTGTAGCATCAGATATCTAGAACTAGGAGTGGCCTTAGAGGTCAACTAATCCAACCCCCCCCCCATTTTACAGATGAGGAAACTGAGACCTAGAAAGGTCAAAGGTCTTGCCCAAGATCTTACAATAGAGTAAGTGACAGAACTGGGGGTTCAGCTTCCCATTCAATAAATCAGTTAATCAATCAATAAACATTAATTAAACACCTGTTAAAGTTCCAGGAACTGTGCTAGGAACTAGAAATACAAAAATGAAAATGAAGTAGTTCCTGCCCTTGAGAAGCTTACATTCCATCAGATGAGGCAATATGTGTGTGAATAACTCTATACAGAATTAATAAAAGGTAATGGTAAACCCTCCCCTCCTTCCAAATTTCCCTGTTACTATAGAAGTCACCACCATGCTGCCAGTCACTCAAGCTTTAAACCCAAGGCATCATCCTCAACTCCTCGCTCTCTCACTCCTCAAGAGTATGTGTTGCCAAGACCTATAAACTTTACCTTTCCAACATCTCTGACTTACTCCTCTTCATCTCCTCTGACACTACTACCTCTCTCTTTTGAGTCATTTTTTAGTCATGTCTGACTCTTCCTGACCCCATTTGGAGTTTTCTTGGGGTGGTTTGCCATTTCCTTCCCCTGCTCATTTTACAGATGAGGTAACTGAGACAAACAGGATTAAGTGACTTGCCTAGGGTCACACAGCTAGTGTCTGAGGTTGAATTTGAACTCTAGTCTTCCTGACTCCAAACCCAGTCCTCTATCCACTGTAGGATTTGGAAATTATAGTTCTGTATAAATATTAGATTTCCTTATTTTATTTTATTTTAATTTTTTTGGTAAGGCAATTGGGGTTAAGTGACTTGCCCAGG
Organism: Dromiciops gliroides; assembly: GCF_019393635.1. NCBI lineage: Eukaryota > Metazoa > Chordata > Mammalia > Microbiotheria > Microbiotheriidae > Dromiciops > Dromiciops gliroides. The sequence goes on from NC_057864.1 coordinate 270,536,293, forward strand.
GTCACACAGCTAGTAAGTGTTAAGTGTCTGAGGCTGGATTTGAACTCAGGTCCTCCTGAATCCAGGGCTGGTGCTCTATCCACTGTGCCACCTAGCTGCCCAAATTTTATTTTATTTTCATTTTTTGCAGGGCAATGGGGGTTAAGTGACTTGCCCAGGGTCACACAGCTAGTGTCAAGCGTCTGAGGTCAGATTTGAACTCAGGTCTTCCTGAATCCAGGGCCAGTGCTTTATCCACTGTGCCACCTAGCTGCCCCAACACTGCTATGACTGGAGTGCAGCCTCCCCACAACCACCTCATAGCTGGACTATTGAATAGCCTGATGGTTAGTCTGCCCAGCAAAAGTCTCTCCCACTCCAGTATATCCTCCTCTAAACTGTCAAAGTGATTTTCCTAAAGCTCATGTCTATGATGCCAACTCCCTATTCAGTTAACCCTAGTAACTCCCTATCAACCCTAAGGTCAAATATAAAATGCTGTTTGGCATTCAAAGACCACACCTCTCCAGTCTTCTTTCACCTTATTCCTTATCCTCACTCCCACGCATCATGTACTCTGAGATCCAGTACCCCTGACCTTGAAGATAACTCCATCACCAGACTCAGAGCATTTCCACCAGCTACTCCCTGCCTGGAATATTCTCTCCTCAATTCTGCCTCATGGCTTCCTTTAAGTGACAGCTAAAATCCCATCTCATTTGGGGCCATAACCAGTTGTGTTGACCTATATCTTGCCACTGGACCCAGATGACTCTGGAGGAGAGGTCCTGGGGTTGGTGACCTTGCCCAGGCCTCCCTCACTTAAATCCATTTCACTGCAAGTCATGACATCACTCTGATGTCATGGTCCCCTTCCAGAATGAAGGACAAACAACAACAAAAATCCCATCTTCTCCAGAAGCCTTTCCTAGTCCCTCTTATTACTACTGTCTTCCCTCTCTTGGTTATCTACAATTAATCCAATATTTGGCTTGATTTTGTACAGCTGCTTCTATCTTGTCTCCCACGCGCCCCACCCCCATTAGACTGTGAGCTCCTTGAAATCAGGGGCTATGTTTTTAATTTTTATCTCCAGTGATTAGCAGTGCCTGGTATATAGTCTGTGCTTAATTAATGCTTATTGGCTGACTAATGGAAAGGAACACTTGTAGCTAGATGAATCAGGAAAGGCTTCAACTCAAAAAAGTTGAGAACCATTGCCCACTGTAACCATTCACCCCCTTGCAAGAGTTTTCCTTACCAAAAAACAAACAAAAAAACCCATACCCACAAAATGTTGCTGCAATGGTGGGAACCAATGCTCTAGACTGCTGCTTATTAAAAGCTTGACTAGAGAGGAAAAGGACTTCCCTCCCTGATGTCTTTTTAAGTTTGGCCTTCTATTAAAAATTAGATCATCGAGGAGGCAAAATCAGGACAATTCCACACCGTGCTGCATTCATCTTGGTCCCCGTGGGTGGGGGAAAAGAAAGGGAATCCCTGTGTGTCTTTGCAAAGAAGTGTGCTCCATGAGTGAGCATTGGGCTAGTGAATATTCAATCTTTCCATTAGAAGGTTTTTTCTTTTTTCTTTTTCCTTAGTATGGTGATTCTTCTAAGGATGTTCTATAGTGGGTAGAATTGGTCATTCAGAACCTAGCACATTCAACTTCTGTCCAGAATCCTGTGAAAATCCTCTTTATTATACAAGCATTTACTGACAACAATGGCATACTGGCATAGGTCCAGGGTGTATGGGAAGAAAGGTACACTAATACACTGTTGTTGGAGCTGACAACTGGCCCAATTTTTCCTTCCCTTCCCACAAGAGGAAGCTCAAGTGTCACATTCTACAGGAAGCCTTTTGGGATCTCCCAATTGCTAGTCTTGCTTATCATGTACCAGTTACTGGGTGAAGCCCAGGAATACAGAGACAAAAATATAATAGTCCCTGATCTTGAAGAACTTCTATTTCATTAGGGAAAAAATTACATAGAAAATTGTACAAAGTGAATTTCAAGAAGAGGATACTAGGAACTTGGATGCGGGGAAAGTGGGGCAAGGGGGGTTGGAATGGGAAGGAAAAAGGGAACTGGAGGAGTAGCAGGAGGCATTTCCTGCAGGAGACAGTACTTGACCTGAACTTTGGAGGAAAGTAGGAATTCTATGAGGCAGAGGTGAGAAAAGAATACATTCCAGGCATGGGGGGCAGACACCTTGCATAAAGGTATAAAGATGCAAGATGGAATGTCCCATATGTGGAATGGTAAGGAGCCCAATGGTTAGAATATAGAGTATGTGAAGGAGAGTGGTGTGCAATTATCCTAATAGGGTTGGTTGGAGCTAAATTATGAAGGGTCTTAAAAGCCTTTTTTTAATTGCCAAAGACTTTATTTATATGACAGTAAATTTTATTGGAAAATGGAGATTCTGCATTTTATCCCAAATGTGATACTTGGGAGCCACTGGAGTTTCTTGAGGAAGAGAATGATATGATCAGATCTCTGATTTGAGACCATCAATTTGAAAGTTATTTGGAAGAAGGATTGGAAAGGGTAAAGATGGGAGGCAGGGATACCAATGAGGAGGTTATTCCAATAGATCAGATGAGAAGGAATGAGTACCTGAACTAGCACAGTGACCATACAGATGAAAAGAAAGAGATCAAAGGAAGAAATGGTGCACACATGCAACAGGCAAGACTTGGCAACTGATTAGATAGCTTGGGTGAAGGAGAGTGAGTAGTCAAGGATGAATCTAAGGCTACAACACTGAAGGACTGGAAGGACAGGGTGTCCTCAACCAAAATAAGGAAGTTAGGAAGGGGTGTGTGTGTGTGTGTGTGTGTGTGTGTGTGTGTGTGTGTGTGTGTGCATATATGTGTATTATATGTGAAAATCATTTGCATAGAAATGTTAGCTGAACCCATGAAAGATGAGATCAATGCAATCGTTTTTATTCATTAATTCATTTATTCATTCATTTATTTTTTTTGTTTGTTTTTATATACTGTTATAATCTGTTGTTCCCACTGTCCCCCACTCCCCACCAAGGAAAGGAAAGGGAAGGGAGGGGAGGAAAGGGAAGGGAAAGAAGCCCCTCTTCATAAATATCCATAGTCTAGCAAAACAAATTCCTACACTTGTCATGCCCAAAATTTCTTGTCTCTTTCTGTGTTTTAAGTTCATCACCTCGCTGGCATGAAGTAAAGGCTATGTTTCATCTTCAGTTTTCTGGATTCATGATTTATCATTGAGATCAAAGTGATCTTATATTGTTAAATGAAGGCAATTCTCACCTTAGATTTTTTAGCTCGGAACAGACAAACAATCCTGTATTTTCTTCAATTTTTTGCATCTCAGGTAACAAAGACGATGATTATAAAGTCTTCTTCTAGATTATAAGATCCTTCCTGACAAGAACAGTATCTTACGCATGTTTTTACCTTTTTTTATACATAGAAGGTACTCAATAAATGTCTGGTGAATAAATGGCATCTAGACACTTACTGGAGATGATCAATATAATCCTATAGTACATGCTTCACCTTTCATCAACAAGGCTAAAGTCAGAAACTGGGTTATTGTCTCACCTCTATCAAGTAGTCTTAGCTTTCCTATTGACCAGATTGCTGTTGCTTAGTCATCATATCCGGATGCCTTGTGGGTTTCCATGATCTGCTATTAGCCCTCTGTCTATCACTTTCATGTGTTAGCCTCACCACATTTTGCTTTAATGCCTCATGTAGCAGCTTTTATTAAAAAAAAAAAAACAACTTATGGACTTTGTTACAGCTCTCCCTGGGGTCTATATGAACTCAGACCATGACTCCAAAAATTCTGAAGGGTAAAGATGATGTTTCTGCCTTCTTCACAGAGAGAGTGTTCTATAGATATGGCAGCCACACACAATTTTACTAATTTGTCTAAGGTGGGATCCTACAAAGCCCAGAGAGCAGCCAAGATTCAACTGTTTGAATAAGTGATTAACATTTCTAGATCTTTCACCCAACTGTCAACAAAGTCACTACCACAAACATACTCAGGTCATTCCAGTCCTTAAATATGTTATTTATAAAACAGTTATTTACCTGTATTTTAAAAAAAGAAAACTGCCTTTTTATTTAAAAAAAAGGAAGAGGAAGGATTTAAAATACTAAGTTAAATGTACTACAATATATCTAGGTACATCTAAATGTAATAACCTAGAAAATATACATTATATATGTCACACGTATGTATGTGTATATTATATCTATGTTTGATATATGTATAAAATTTAATTATATCACAAATAAAATTTTAAAAATAAAGAAAGAATGGACATTGAACTGGGGGAAAAAAAAGAAAGCTTCATTAGACACCCCCCCAATCCCTCTGACTATGATCTTATCTCTTCTCCTTTCTCTGCCAAAGTCCTTGAAAATATTATCTACCCTTGCTGCCTACACTTTCTCACCTCCAACTAATTCCACATAGCTTCAAACTTTATCACTCAACAGAAAATACGCTTTCCAAAGTTACCAGGGATCTTTTAAGTGCCAAATCTGATGTATTTTCTCAGTCCTCGACCTTCTTGACTTCTCTGCTGCATTTGAACCTGTTGACGCTCTCTCTATATATTTCTCCTTTCTGGATTTTTATGACATTAACCTCTTCTGAGTCTTATCCTACTTGTCTAACCATTCCTCAATCTCCTCTGTTGCCCTATCATTTGTTGTTACTGTCCTTTATTTTCAAAGAGGAACGATGACATCACAAGGTGATATCTTAAGTTGCACATGAATTGAATTTTACTGAGATAGAGTTACATAAATTCATCAATCTCACTCTCTCTCCCAGAGTTATCAAAGTCCAGGGGCAAGACTTCCAGGATAGAATAGCTGCATCTTCAATGTCTGACCAAGTTCTAAGCATTCCACAGTGCCCGCTTCAGCAGCCTTCATAGCTGTTGTAATAAATTGTTCTCATCCATCTATTCCACAAAGGTAAGTCTTTACATGCTTGGGGTAGACATTCCCCTGACTCACCGATGGGTCAGTTACCTCCAACCTGGTTTAGCCTATATGCTGAGACAGTTTTCCTGGGTTGTGGCCACTTTGTAACTCTAGCTTCTTAGAGTTATAAGTGAGAGTTGGGTGAAAGGTGGACCCCATAAGTGGGTGAGCAATCCTTAAAAGGACTCAACAATTGGTGTAATGGATAAAGCACCGGCCCTGGATTCAGGAGGACCTGAGTTCAAATCGGACCTCAGACACTTGACACTCACTAGCTGTGTGACCCTGGGCAAGTCACTTAACCCCCACTGCCTTGCAAAACGAACAAACAAACAAACAAACAAACAAATAAATAGATAAAAGGACTCAACAAGCCCTCACACCAGAGGGGCTAGTCCTCCTTGAACAACCCCATCCCCCCCATCATCTAAATCATTGCCTAATTGTGGGTATACCCTGTGGCTCTTTCCTAGGCTCTCTTATCTTCTCCCCCTATAGTCTCTCTTGGAAACATTATCAGATTCCATGGGGTTAACTATAATCTCTATGCAATTGATTTATAGTTCTTTATATTTAGCCTCTCACCTGAGCTTATTGGACATTTCAAACTAACCATCCCCAAAACCTCTCAAATTCAGCATATCAAAAAAAAAAAAAAAAGAGTTCCTTTTCCTCTGGAATCCTCTCTTTTTCCAAACTTCCCTATTTCTGTCAAAGGCACTATCATCTTCCATCCTCCCAGGTTCATAACCTCAGCATTATATCCTCAACTCCTCACTGACCCTTACCCCATATAGATTCAATCATTTGCCAAATCTAACTCTACTACATCTCTTGCATCTGACCCCTTTACTCTATTCTCAGAGTTCAGTTCAGACCCTTATTATCATCTCAACTAGATATTGCAGCAATCTACTGATTGGTCTCCCTACTTTGTGTGTGTTTAATTTTTTTTTATTTTCCCAAATTACATGTAAAAACAAATTTTAACATTGATTTAAAAAACTTTGTGTTCCAAATTCTCTTCCTCCCTCTCTCCCCAACCCCCCCTGAAGAATTCAGGCAATTCAATATAAGTTATACATGTCCTACTTAGTCTTTAACTACCCCAGTCTATCCTATACCCGGCTGCCAAAGTAATTTAGCTTATTCACAAAACTGGCCATGTCACTCCCCCATTCAATCAACAATTCAATCCTATCACCTCCAGGATAAAATATGAACGTCTCTATTTAGCTTTTAAAGCCCTTCATAACCTGGATCCAACCTATCTTTCCAGTTTCACTGAACATCAGTCCCCCAACTCCACATTTTGTGATCTAGCCACAGTGGCCTCCAAGCTGTTCTTCATAGATGGCACTCTATCTCTCATCCCAATGCCTTTGCACTTACCATTCCCCATGTCTGGAATCTCTCCTCACTTCTCTCCTCATGTCTATCTCAGAAAATATTTGTTCTTTCAAGTACCAACTGCTGTGTTCAAGCACCACCTTCTACATGAAGTCTTCCCAGTATTCCTCCAAATGCTAATCTACTCCCTCCCAAAAGACCTTGCATTTAAACTGCCTTGTATTTACTCTATATGTATTTTGCATATATTTCTATATGTACTTGTCATCCCCATTAGCTTGAGTAGGGTTTTTTCTTTCCATTCATTGAATTTGTGTCCCAAGCAACTCCCCACAGTGCCTGAATATAGTCAGTATTTAATAAATGCTTGTTGGTTGCTCAATTGATTAATTGACTGTCTACCTTTAAGATCCTGTCAAAATTTTAGAATGGGTTATTTAACAAATGGTCTGTGAGCATTTAGAAAAGAAAGAGGTGATCACCAGGATCTATCATGCATTCACTTAGAATATTAGGATATTAGCCTGATTTCCCGTTTTTCTTCTATAGGGTTAACAGACTAATAGATCAAAGAAATCTTACACACACACACACACACACACACACACACACACACACGCACACACACACACGCACACAAATATATACTTATACATACATATGTGTGGTGTGTTGATTTCAATAAGGCATTTGACAGTCTTTCATCTTGGAAGTACAATTTTTGGAGAACCAGGTAATATTACTGAGGTTACAATATTACATTTAGCTTAATTGATTCATATTTGGTTGAACAACTATACCTAAAGTATTGATTAATAATAAACTGATGCTAACCTGAAGGAAAATGTCTAGTTATGAGAGTATTTCATCTTCATTAGTTGTCCCCTCTACTACTAAACCTAGGTGGATGGGGTCTCACAACACTCTCAGATCAAAATTTATGTACTATGGGCAGCTAGGTGGTGCAGTGGATAGAGCACCAGCCCTGGAGTCAGGAGTACCTGAGTTCAAATCCGGCCTCAGACACTTAACACTTACAAGCTGTGTGACCCTGGGCAAGTCACTTAACCCCAATTGTCTCGCTAAAAAAACAAACAAAAAAAAATGTATGTACTAGTCTGAGGTCAATTCTCATCAGCAACAAAAACATCCTAGTAACATTACTCCCTCATTACTTCATAATCCATTTGCTCCCGCAGATACACACAAGGATGGGAAATTAATTTAGCCTGTCTCTTCTAACCACATGGTAGTTATCTCAGGGTAGTTTTGTATTCAACTTTGCCCTTTGATTGTCCTGTCTCAATACTATTACTTCTAAGTACTTCCTTTTCTGGTTATAAACTTCTTGAATGATATATTTTAAGCTACTTCTTTGCAAATCAAAATTGATAATATGCTGCAATCTTTTTACTCCTACTATTCATCTCAGTATTCTCAGGGCAATCTCTGCAGATAAGAGATATGGAAAGACAGAGAAAGAGGGAGGGAGGGAGGAAGGGAGAGAGAGAGAGAGAGAGAGAGAGAGAGAGAGAGAGAGAGAGAGAGAGAGAGAGAGAGAGAGAGAGAATGTATTCTCATTGGCTCCTGGCAACTACCTGGTGAGACAAGTGCTATTCTAAAGATTAAGAAACCGAAGCTTAAGGGGCAGGTAGGTGGTGCAGTGGATAGAGCACTGGCCCTGGAGTCAGGAGGACCTGAGTTCAAATCTGACCTCAGACACTTAACACTTACTAGCTGTGTGACCCTAGGCAAGTCACTTAACCCCAATTGCCTCACCAAAAAAAAAAAGAAAGAAAGAAAGAAAGAAAGAAAGGAAGGAAGGAAGGAAGGAAGGAAGGAAGGAAGGAAGAAAGAAAGAAAGAAAGAAAGAAAGAAAGAAAGAAAGAAAGAAAGAAAGAAAGAAAGAAAGAAAGAAAGAAAGAAAGAAAGAAAGAAAGAAAGAAAGAAGCTGAAGCTTGGAGGGTTTAAAGGACTTGCCCAGTGTCACCCAGCTAAAGAGGTGGCATTTGAACCCAGGTCTTCTTGTTTCCAAGTCCAACAAGCTATCTACCAAACTATGATTAAGTGACTTATCCAAAGTCACAGTTAGTAATGGTAGAGTTTTAATTCAGGACTTCTAACTCCAAACACAACGATTTTCCCTCTAAAAAGTCATACTAAATGGATGTTGAAACATCTTTTCTCTAGTCAACTGTGAGCCCAGAAGAATTAGGATCATAATTTTAAAGACGGAAGAGACTTTAAAGGTCATTTAGTCCAATACCTTCTATTTAAAGATGAAGACACGAAGGCTTATGAAGCGGCACTAATTGTAAGTATCAGAGTTGAAATTCCAGCCATGTCTTCTGACTCCAAATCCAGTATCTGTCCACTTAAATAGGAAGACTCATCATCTCAGTAGAGAGGTGAAGGGCAACAGATGCAGAATGTGGCATATTCTGTCAGACATAAAATGGAGTCAAATGAATGGAGTCAAGAAGTCCTGAGTTCACATCCTGCCTCAGATACTTACTGGCTATGTTCAATATGGGGATGATGAGAATCAAATGAGATAACTTTTGCAAAGTACTTTCCAAAACTTAAAACACTATATAGATGCTAGGTATTATTATTATTATTAAATACCTTGGTATTTTGATTTCAAAAAGGTCATCATACTCACTGATCTGAGCACATACATCTTGTGCTTTACCTCTGCCTCTTGTGGCCTGGGGAAATAGGGACAAAAACTGAATCACGGGGGCAGCTAGGTGGCACAGTGGATAGAGCACCGGCCCTGGAGTCAGGAGTACCTGAGTTCAAATCCGGCCTCAGACACTTAACACTTACTAGCTGTGTGACCCTGGGCAAGTCACTTAACCCCAATTGCCTCACTAACAAATAAATAAATATTAAAAAAAAAAAAACTGAATCACGTACATACAGTCAAATTTCCTCACCCATATAAAGTATCTCAGGAACCAAGATTCCAGCAACAGCCAACACTTATACTTCTAAGCCCACAGCTGACTGGAGAAAACCCATTAGTAAGTTGTTCCAGAAGTTGGGTCTTTCCCTTTGAGTATATTCTGTAATTCCCTAAATCTTTTTTACCTTTGAAAATGCTTTAAAAAAAAGAAGGGGAAAAAAAAGAAAGAAATTAAATGAAGGCTGCATGACTTACTGTCATTTGGTAGTTTAGTCTCCTTGCTATTTAATTTTAGACCTTGACTTTGGGTGACATCCGTTCAGTCCCTCACTGACCTTGATTCCACTGGGGTCAGAGGCTGTCAGTACCCAGCATAACGTCATCCAACTTAGCGTCACACAAGTTAGCATCACCTAACTCAGTGTCACCCTGGCAAAGTGGAGATTTGCAATCTGACCCACTTTAAATCAATGTTTCAGTAAAAGAGGAAAGAGAATACCCAACTGCTAGAGTAACGTGGTTAGTTTCCATGAGGTTAATGCTTAGAGGGATTGGGGAAACACACTCACTGACTGTGGCCACACTCTTCTGATATGATGTTTTCCTTCTCACGCAGCCAATCCTTCCAGGCATCGTTTCACTTTTCACAGCAGCAATTTGGGCAAAGAAAATTCTGCTTTTCATAGGTGGAAATTGGGTTCATACAAGCCACTATCTGAACCATTTTCAAGGACATAGTTTATTGATTGATTGAATTAAATTAGGAATCTACCAAGATATTTTTTTAAAAATCATATTTGACCAACATGGCAGATGGCCAAACTTTTTTAAAAATTTGTTTTCCTCAAATACAAGGTAATATTTATATGTCTCTTTATGGTTTTCAAAATGCATAACACATTCCGTCTCATTTGATCCTCACACCAGTCCTGTGAGGTAGGTGCTATTATTGTTTCATTTTATAAATTAAGAAACAAGCAAAAAGAAGCTATTTGTTTGGGTTCACACAGCTAATAAGTTGTGAATGAGACAGGATCTGAACTCATGTCTTGCTATCTCCAATTCCAAAACTTTATCCATTATGTCACCTAGCTGTAATCTGACAAAAACCTTACCAAAAAGCAGAGCTGAGAAGGGAGCGCCTTTGGCCAGCTTTTAGGGAGAAAGCCAAATTCTAAATGATAAGGGAGTTATGTGGCCACCTCCATCCCAACTTCAGTAAGTATTCATCTAATTAGAACATTCTGAAAATGAATAATCCAATAAATGACCCCAAAATGGCCTCACATTAGAAAAGATTCTATAAATGCCCTCACAGCATAAATAACTCTACTTCACCTTAGGCGCAAGAGTAAAGATTAACAGGGGGCTAATGGAGCTTTGCCCCATGTCAAGTGACTGTCTCCCCTTGGCAATTACCATCTTCACATCTCATCTTGAGTTTCATCAGCCAGGTACTTCTATACAAAGCAATTATTCACAGGCAAGAACTCCCAGAATCCAGGGACCCACCTCAGCCCCAATTCTTCCAAGGGTAGAAGTCAGGGGATGCCCTCCCTGTCATAGTTCTCATACAGGCCCACTGCCCAGATGTTCTCAGTGGTCAATACCCCCTCCTACATTTGCTGTCCTCTGCCAGTGACCCCTTAATTGTTTTTGTGCCTAGTGTAGAAAAATGTTCTAGATATAAACAAGTATATAATAAGAAACCAGAGAACTAAATGATTGTTGACTGCCAAGCTGGATGCTTAGGGCTAGAACTTGGCCAAAAGTAAACAATCAGCTTTCTGTGCCAGGAAATGAAGTGGGGACTAGCAACAACAAAAGCATCGTTTTTATAAAATTGCTTAAGGAGTTCTCAAACCACAGAACCACAAAGATCTTAATTACAAAATTAAATAGCTTAGAATTTTTGTCCCCTACAGATGAAAGCAGCTGGCTTGGGGATAGCCAGTAGGCAGAGAAGAGAAGAGACCCCATTCCAGGTTTGGGGGATGGCCAAAGAAAACACCTAGATCAGAAATATGGAGTTTCTTATTTGTGAAATAGCAAGGAGGCTAGTGTCAGTGATCAAAGAGCATGTCATAGGGAGTAACCTATAAGAAGACTGGAGGGGCAGTTAGGTGGCACAGTGGATAAAGCACCAGCCCTAGATTCAGGAGGACCTGAGTTCAAATCCAGTCTCAGACACTTGACAGTTACTAGCTGTGTGACCCTGGGCAAGTCACTTAACCCTCATTGCCCTGCAAAAAAAAAACAAAAACAAAAACCAGGAAAGATAGGAGAGGGCTAGGTTATCAAAAGCTCTTTACAAGGCTTTGAACACCAAAGGGAGCATTTTGTATTTAATCATGGAGGCAAAAGGGAGCCACTAGAGTTTATTTAGAAGGGAGGTGATGTGGTTGGACCTGTACTTTGGTGGCTGAATGGAGAATGGATTGGAGTGGGGAGAGACTTGTGACTGGCAGAACCACCAGCAGACAATTGCAACAATCCAAGTGTGAGGTGATGAGGGCTTGTAATAGAGTAGTGACAGTGTTAGAGGAGAGAAAGGGGTAAATTCAAGAAATGTTTCAAAGGTGAAATCGATGGGCCTTGGCAACAGCTCGTTTAGGTGGGCGGTGGGGGGGGGGGCGGGGGTGAGATATATTGAGGGGATGAGGCCACCACCTAGGTTGTGAGTGTGAGGGATTGGGATAGCATATCCAAAACAGAAATCATTCTCTTTCTTTTTAAACTTGTTCCTCCTTAAGGATTCCTAATCTCTGTTAAAGACATCACCATCCCTCTGGTCACCAGGATTCATCATCTCATACTCATTCCTAATTACTCCCTCTCTCTCATCCCATAGCCAATGAGTTGCCAGGTTTGGTTGATTCTTCTTCCACAACCTCTCTCACATCCATCCCTTTCTCTGCATTCACATGGCCAACACTAGTTAAGGCTATCATCACCTCTCACCTGAACTACATCTTGTCCAGCTTCCTCATGTCTTACTCTAATAGCCTCTTAGATACTACATACACTTAGGAAACACTCCTTCCTTTTCCTTTCAGAAATCTTGCCTTCCTTCACCTCAGGTGCCACCACCCAAGGGATGCTTACCCTGAGCCCAGCATTTGTTAGGGATAGCTCTCTTTCATCAATACTCATTGGAGTATGCTTAATTCATTTATATGCTATATTCCCCAAGGTAGAGGTAGGTCATCTTGTCCAACTCCCTCATTTTATAAAGTGAGAAAACTGAAACCCAGGGAAGTTACGTGATCTTGTCCAAGGTTGCCTAACTAGTAAGTGACAAAATCAGGATATGAGTCCAGGTGCTCTGACTTTTCATACAGGTTTCTTTCCATTCTACTTCACTGCCTCCAGAGCCTGGTTCATTTGGGCAGTTCTTGAAACTAGGTTCTTGAGAAATGTTTCTTGAATTACATTGATCTGATTCTTGATCAGGAAGAAACTGGGAGCCCCTCTAGAAGATCAGGAAGAGCCCATGTGCTTTGTGGTTTGTTGAAGTTTAAAAAATTGATATTATGAAGGATCAGGTGGAATTACAAGACTGAGAACTGAAAGTGACAGGGAAAATTACATGAAAGTAATCTAAGGCCCCCAGAGGGGAAGTGACTTGCCCAAGGTCATTTAGGTAGTAAAGAACAGAGCCATGATTTGAAAGCCAGGTCTCTTGATTCCAAATCCAGTGGTCTTTCAACTAATCTTGAGCATCATACATGTCATGCTAATTTTATTTTCCCCATGTAATGGAAAAAGTGTGAATCCTTTAAAATATTTGAAATATCTGTGATTCTGTCATTGTGTGTGTGTGTGTGTGTGTGTGTGTGTATGTGTGTGTGCTACAAACCCTCTATGTAGGCAGGGGTAGTCTTAGAAAGTTCTGCAGCTGGAAAATTCTGCACCCTGGAACCATCTTGTCGATCAGCATCTCTGACCTTAGCTAAGTTGGTACTCAAATAATAGAAATATACTCTATTATTGGGCATATAATTGAAAAAACCTTTGCAGCTCCCTCAGGTGTGCCAAAGCTAGCATCCTCATGGCATTGCCTTCAAGAGCTCCCAGGGACCTCTTTACTCCACAGTGAGGCATTGGGGGAGATCTTGAGTGGTGGATGTATTTCAGATTTTAGTATGGTCTATGCATATATAGAGAACGTGAATGTCTTCCCTTTTTTGTTAGATCTATAATTTCATTGATATAAGGAACTCACAATAAGGAAAACCCCTAGAGCTTTACAACAGAAGTGCATTGGCTCGGAGACTATCTAATCTTAGAGAATTACCTAGAGCACTGACATTTTGATTGACTTACCCAAGGTAAAACAATCAGAATGTATGCGATCCAGCATTTAAACCTCAGTCTTCCTGTATCCAAAGCCAGCTGTCTATCTACTATGCTGACTCTCTTTATATATCCATACCAAGAGTCTGTGCAGAGAACTGTATGTAGTAGTTCCTTAGCTTGTAGGGCAGGTTAAGTAATTAGCAGATTTTTTAAATCGAGATCATTGAGTAGAAATGTGCAATATACAGTTTGTTGCTGTTCAGTTGTTCAGTTCTGTCCAACTCTTTATGACCCCATGGACCACACTGTCCATTGAGGTTTTCTTGCTGAAGATATTGGAGTGGTTTGCCATTTCCTTCTTTAGTGGATTGAAGACAAACAGAGGTTAAATGATTTGCCCAGGGTCGCACAGCTAGGAAGTGTCTGAGGCCAGATTTGAAGTCAGGTCTTCCTGATTCTAGGACCAGTGCTCTATCCATTGAGCCATCTAGCTGGCTCTGTCTTATGCATTAGAGGGGATCCAGCCATACAAGAATTACCCTGGGAGTCCAGAGACCTGGGCTCTCTGACCATAGATACAGAGAGGCGTCATATTTTAATGGAAAAGATACAGTATATTGATCTAGGAAGTCTTCTCTAATCTATCAATTATAGGAATTGGAACAGATTATCTCTAAGACCTCCTCCAACTCTTAATCCCAGGATGCTAAGTAACATCCATTCTGTGCCTTGAGTTTCCTCATTTATATAAAAAAAGACAATAAGCTTTTAAACTTTACAATGCATTTCCCTTATAATAACACTAAATGAGATCTGGGTAGTATGAGCATCACTGTCCCCAAATTACAGATAAAAAAACTAAGGCTTTGAGAGGTTAATTTACTTGCCTGACATCACAATACAAGTTAGTGTCAGAGCCGAGATTCAAATCCAGATCTCTCCTGATACCAAGTCCCATGCTCTTTCCAAACTTGCACCAACTATTCACCATGGCTATAACAAGAGAAAACATTTAATAAACTTTAGAGTGACATAAAAATATTAGTGGTGATTAAAGGATATCATTTTATTACACTTAGTCTTGCTCTCATCACATGCAAAAAAAAAAAAAAGAGGATGGAATAAATTATTTCTATTGGTCCCTCCCTGGTCTGCAAATGATCACGTTGGTTACTATATGTATTACTCAGGGCAAACAATTTGTTTCCATCATATATGATTTGACCTGCTTAGCAGATGGAATTTTTAAGCAAATATCATCGTCAGCCTAACCACAGACAGCAGGTAAGGAGAGTGAAATGCTATAAAAAGCCAAGGTGAAATGACAGCGCTACACATCGCCAAACCTCTCAGCAGACACATACCCATCAATCCCAGACTGTGGAAGAGAGGCTACCATGTCTTCTCTGAGCATCTTGTCATTGGTGAGTACAGCGATAACCTGAATGTCTTTCTTTGGGAAGGCCCAGAAAATACTTCTAGACCGGGTATGCAAGAATATTGACTGTTTTCTATGGGAGATGAAAGAATAACATATACTTTGGATGGGAAATGCAGAGGGTTGTAAGCTATCTTGACGAAATAATGGTCAACATGAAAAATTAGATTAAAACTGAAAGAGACTCATAGCTAAGCTAAACCACATGGGATGTGTCATATCACTTTGCAGTATCTTGTTCTCTGGTTGAAAAGAGAACTTTAATATGTTATTCCTGTGGTTGTGCTTGCCTTTAAAGTGGGTCATCCTATCTAAAAAGGGTCTTTGATGTGTTCCCTTCCGAGCTTTCTATCCTCTTCCATTGTATTCTTTTTTAAAGGCATTTGGGGGGTGGGGCAATGGGGGTTAAGTGACTTGCCCAGGGTCACACAGCTAGTGTCAAGTGTCTGAGACTGGATTTGAACTCAGGTCCTCCTGAATCCAGGGCCAGTGCTCTATCCACTGCACCACCTAGCTGCCCCCTTCCATTGTATTTTTAACACAACAAACATTCATATTCTAACAAAATGGATGTATGGTTGTGTGTTCCCACATACGTATTCAAATTCCAAATAGCTAGGTAAGGTTCGGTGTTCGATTCATTGGGTAAAATAGATAAAAATTAGTTCCCTGAAGTTGATACTTTATTGCTCACTTCCATGCACTGGCACAAGCTATTCTCCATGCCTAGAATGAACTCCCTCTTCATCGCTACATCTCAGAAACCTGATTTTCCTTAAGGTGCAACATAGGAATCTCCTGAGCTCACCTGTTCACTTTTACCTCCTCAGCGAACCATCCCCAACCCACTAAGTTGTTACTGCTCTCTCCCACTCAATTTTCTTTGTACTGTACATATGCACATGAGAAATCCCTAGGGAAAGACTCAGGTGAAGTATAATGGAATGAGCACAAGACTTGGAGTCAGGAGCCAGGGTTTGAGGAGATCAAGCTCTGATACACACTAGCTGTATAACCACAGAAAATTTGCTTAAGCCCTTTGAACCTCTATTACCTGAACATCCTTTTCAGAGGGATCTGGTAAAGAAAAAGCTTTGCAAACCTTGGAATGTAATAGAAACCATAAGCTATTGTGATTCAGAAGTAATTTAACCACCAGGACAAATTA
Source organism: Dromiciops gliroides (assembly GCF_019393635.1). Classification (NCBI taxonomy): domain Eukaryota; kingdom Metazoa; phylum Chordata; class Mammalia; order Microbiotheria; family Microbiotheriidae; genus Dromiciops; species Dromiciops gliroides. The sequence continues at coordinate 270,552,433 of NC_057864.1, forward strand.
ATGACTAGATGTCATCACTAGGATAAAGGGAAGTTTGTAGTATGTTAGTATTTTGTTGAGCTTAAAGGCTTTGTTTGGGGTTTTTTAATTCACTTATATACCCCCTCTTTCACACACTTCCCTTCCTTTTTCCTCCTCCAGTTCAAGTCACTGCTGCTGTTGCTGATTCTGATGTTCATGATGAAAACCGCAGTCTCAATGCCAAAGAGATCAGGCTGCCCCAAAGCCGAAAGGAACGACTCTTATCAGAACGTGAAGATCAGCATGAATATCATTAACCGGAACCCAGGCTCGAAGATGTCCCCTGATTACAAGAAGCGCTCCACCTCTCCTTGGGATATGTTGTAAGTAGCACCATAACCCCCAAGTGAGAGTGATCCCTGATCTTATACCGAACACATTGCTTTCATCTAAGAGTGGAGATTGCACTGTACCATTTGCAGAATCACAAGAGACCTTGCTTACTTCTTCCTTGAGCTGCCCTTATAGCTGACAACTGAAAACAGGTGAAACAATTCAATCAGCCATATTTCACATGAACAATACTATATGAGCTTCCTCTGTAAAAAAAATGGGCCAAATAACTTCACTGCCTTCCACAAGGAGCTATTGGTGGAGAGGATGGGGAGGCAGCTTTAATAATCACCAGCATTTAGATAAGCATTTAAAGGTTTGGAAAGTTCTTTACATGTTATCTCGTTTTATCCTTGCAATGACCCTAAGAGGTAGATGCTATTATTTCCCCCATTTTATAGATAAGGAAACTAAGGCAGGCAGACCTGCTCAGGGTGATGCAGCTAGTAAGTTTTGAAGCAGAATTTGAACTCGGATCTTCCTGACTCTAGGTCCAGCATTCTATCGACTATGCCACTTCACTTCTTTTAAGTTTTAAAGTCTTAAAGAAATGTGGCATTCCTAAGGCCCTTCTACTGGTGCAGAATAAACATATGTGTCCTGGAATCAAAAGCTCAAAGTCTGGGATCTTACTAGCTGTGTGCTCCTCAGCCAATAAATTACTTTACCTCTCTGAGCCTCTTTTTTTTTTTCTATAAGATGAGAACAGCAGTGCTTGCCCCTACTTCATAAGGGCATTATGAGATAAACAGTTGGAAACTGCAAAATACTATATTGCATGCTCTTTGGAGAGGAGAAAGGGGAAAGCATTGTAGAGTGCAAAGAGTTCTACAGTATTCAGCCTATTCTCAGCAACTTCCCATGAATCCTGCCTCAGAGAAAATGAGATGACTTGAGGCAGCATGTTTAGTAGAAAGAGAACCAAATTGTGAGTCAGAAGACCTTCATTCAAGTGTCACTTCTGCTACCAACTGTGTAACTTTAGGAAGGATTCTATGATTCTAGAATTGATAGGATCATTGGTTCATTCCCCTTGTCTCAAAGAAGACATTTCACCAATCAGATGAATATCCATCCTAAACCTAAAATACTCCACAGAGAAGTGTTTCACTCTCTCCTTTGTCTCTTTTTTACTATCTAACAATTATTGTTATTGTTATTGTTTGGTCATTTTTCAATCATGCCTGATTCTTTGTGATCCCATTTGCAGTTTTCTTGGCAAAGATCCTGGAGTGGTTTGCCATTTCTTTCTCCAGCTCATTTTATAGATGAGGAAACTGAGGCAAACAGGGTTAAGAGACTTGGAAGGGTCTTGTAGCTTTTAGGAACCTGAGGTCAGATTTGAAGTCAGGAGGATAAGCCTTCTTGACTCCAGGCCTGGTGCTCTAGCCACTGTGAAAATATCCTTTGTATCTATCTAACTTAAATTCCTACTACTGTGGCTTAGGTACTTTTTTTTTTTTGTGGGTCAATGAGGATTAAGTGACTTGCCCAGGGTCACACAGCTAGTGTCAAGTGTCTGAGGCTGCATTTGAACTCAGGTCCTCCTGAATCCAGGGCCAGCACTTTATCTACTGCACCAACTGGCTGCCCTCCTGGCTTAGGTACATTTTATCTCTCTAGGGCACTATGGAATAGTAGTAGAGAAAATGGATGGTGTTCTTCATCATGCAGAAACTTACTAAGACCGTTTTAAAGTAATACCTCAACAACATTTTCTACAAATTATTAGAAACTTCCAGTGTCTGGAATTTTTCCCTGTGAAAAAATCTTCCCCTTTTGTGTTCCCATTCTCATCATTTTTATGCTTCCCCAAGCAATCACATCTCTCTTTTTTTTTTCTCCTCTAGTCCTAATGAGGATGCCAACAGACTACCCCGAACAATCTGGGAGGCTAAGTGCCGTCACTCCGGCTGCATCAATGCTGAGGGAAAAGTGGACCACCACATGAACTCTGTTGAAATCCAGCAGGAGATCTTGGTCCTCCGCAGACAGTTCCCAAACTGCTCCACTTCCTTCCAACTGGAGAAGATGCTGGTCACTGTGGGCTGCACCTGTGTCACCCCACGCACACAGTCCTGAAAGATGATGATCAGTTCATTGGGGGAATGCCTCAGAGGCAATGAGGGATCCTCAAGCTTGGTTTCCAGCAACAGATAACCACCCTTTACCTACACACAAACCCTCAGGGAGCAATCCCCTTTCAGACCAAATTCTATATACAATAATCTAAAGGACATTCAACCTTATCTAGCTTCAAACTTTTGTTCAGAGATAAGAATCAGAACACCCATTCTGTGTTCTATGACTTTAAATTGTGGGCCAATGTTGGCTTTTAATTTGATTTTTTAGATTTTTAAAAAATTGATTATATATTCTTGGGCCATTGAAGATAGAATCTTCAATTTGCTAAGAACTCCCATTTTTTAAACCATTTCTTGCCCTGAAAATTAGTAGCTAGGTGTGTGACTTCTTTTATTTAAAAAGGTAAAACCTCTATTTATATAAATTATTTATGGATTTATTTATATTGCCTTAGTTAGTGTACAGAAAGAAATGAAACAGTCTGATTCTCAGTTTCACCAAAGGAAACCTGTCTTCTGGTTCTAAATCTGTAACTAGACTTCCTCCAGATCTCCAAACCCTAAGAACAAGAGAGTAGGATGAATTCATCTTCCCTCTGAGAGTGAAAGGGAGACTTTTTTTCTCCTTCCTAGCTTCTGAGGATACACCATTGGTCCCATTGGACTGAAAATGTTGACTGAATCTAGTTTCATATTTATTAATTCAAGTTTACCAGATATTGTTGTTATTTTCATAAAATAGAAACCAAGTCTAATTATATGTTTGGCTCACCACCTTGAAATTATTATATGATGAATAAAAGTTTGTAAGAAAAGGACCATTTGTTTCCATTTTTTTCTTCAAATTATTTAAATTCAATTCTACTTGCTATAGCCTTCCCTATCTAATCATCTTCAATTAGTTTTTAATTATACAACTATTAGGTAGATATAAGGTACTTTGCTAGGTGCTAAAGACACAAACCAAAAAGGGGGGAGGGGAGTCTCTATCCTCTAGGAATTTATATTCTATTGGGTGAGGGGAGGTTACAATGAGTATAGAACATTAACAATTAGAGGAATCAGGTAGGGGCTTCCCTTAGGAAATGGTATGAAAGCTGAGCCCTAAAGGAAATTAGAGGTTCTAAGAATGGGAGACAGCCTTGCAGAGGTAGAAGGGTAGAAATATAGAGACAGGGGTAGATAAATATAGATGTTGATATAGATACACATACATATACATCTATATATACACAAACATACTTATAAATGTAAATGTATGTATATATGTGTGTGTGTGTGTATTATAGTGAGTAGGCCAGCTTGACTGATCTATAGAGTACATGAAGGAAAGTAATGTAAAATAAGTCTAAGAAAGAAAGCTAGAGTCAGATTATGACTAGTTTTAAAAGTCTTTTTTTTTTTTACAAAAAAAAGGAAAGTCATCTTTTTTATGGAGCATCTCTGCAATTTTCAGTTCTTTTTTCCAAGGGAACTCTTTTGCTTTCTAGTCATGCCTCATCCTGGATTTGTGATACATAGTTTTTTAAAAACCAATTATAATTTTACTTGTATCCTTATTGAATTTTATCTTATCCATTTGATTGTGAGATCCTGGAGAGTAAAGACTATCTTCAGCCTTTTTTGTAACCCCAACACTTTGAATTGGGTACCCAATTGTCATGGTGCCCAACAGGTGCTTAATAAATGGCTAATAATCCCATTTGGATCTTTGTGAGTCAGGACTCCAGGTTACCTCAGCTTTGTGTCATCCACAGATTTGACTAGCAGGCTCCCTACTGGTAAATTACAAATAATACAAACATCATCTACTTTTATCCTTGCAATTTTAGATGGAATCTCTTACTCCTTTCCAGGCCATGAGTCTGTGAAAAGACCATCTCCGAATTCTCCAGCACACTCTTTCCAATGCATTCCCAAACATATATCACAGGAGGCTGATGCAAACTAACATTACAAAATGCCTGAGAATAGTTTGAGGTCAGAATTACTTACAAGTAAGGAGATACACAAACTATTAGGAATGTAGTTCTCACTTTAATTTCCTAATATTCTCTCCCTTGCCACACAGTCCTATAACCTGCCTCCCCCTACCTAACTCTTCCCTGTACCTGGAATGTCATCCCTCATTCCTTCCCACCTATTGAATTATTATCTATCCTTTAAAGTTAACTCAAAGATCACTTCTTCCATGATGTATTCCTTTCTCTCCCTCACCTCTTACCTCACTTAGTAATGATCTTCCCCCTACAGACCTCATGTATCACTTTATTTTTCATCTCTTAGATATACTTGCTATGTAACATGCAATATAATAGTCACTTCTATTCGCGTATTCTTTTGCTGTTGAGCTATAAGTCCCTTAAAGAGCAGAAATGCATCTTATCTAAATGTTATATCACTTCTACTAAGACTCAGCAAAAATAGTTTTTACACTTTGATGTTGTTCAGTAATTTCTGACTCTGTGACCCCATTTGGGGTTTTCTTGGCAAAGATGGTGGCATAATTTGCCATTTCCTTCTCCAGCTCATTTGACAGATGAGGAAACTGAGGTAAACAAAGTTAAGTGACTTGCCAAAGATCACACAGCTAGTAAGTGGGCAGATTTGGACTCAAGCCTTCATGACTCCAGACATAGCTCTCTAGCCACTACATCACCTTGCTGCCCTCATAAAGTACTATATAAATGTTAGTGATATTTTTTCTGGTATTCAATAGCTGTGACTGTTGAGGAGTTCGGGACTGTAGCACCTACACAAACAAGGGTTCCTTCTCAGAGTGATGACTATGGCATGCGGACTAGAAACAATACCAGTGATCTGGGGGGCACTGACATTCCTAAGGTTCTTGGACTTACTTGTCCATCAGTAGCAGCTGGTCAGTGGTTAGAGTGGTCACTGGTAGAGGAGAAAGGTGTGCCCCTTATCCACAGGTACTGCTTCTCTCAATGATGACTAAAGGGACCTGGCTGGAAACAAGGCTCATTGCCTGGAGAGCACTGTTAGGGTTGGGGGTGGAGATAGCAGAGGGAAGGTACAGATGATCAAGATGATGGTAGTGATTTGTCATACCTACCACTTACAGACTGCTGAAAGCAAGAATACCTTATATTTAGCCTTAAGGTAAAGGTCATTTGTCTTTGATACCCAAAAGAGCTAAGTTGGAGGGAATGGCTACCAGGAAAGTGCACAGCCACAAACATATGCTAAGATAGGGATAGATTCCTCCAAAACTAAACGAAGAAAAGTCTTTCCTTATCCTGTGTCAAAAGAATTCAGGATGTTCTATAAAAGTAAAGTTCCCCTCAAGTGGATATTCATCTAATTGGTTTCCCATCTCTGTGTTTATATACAAAGTAGTACCAATTAACCAGAAAGTTCAAAGTTTATCTAGGAAATACCCTGGATGAAAGATATGGATCTCATATCTCCAAAGGTCCCATAAAAATGGTCTAGCAAAAAGGAGAAGGTAATAGGCAGAAGAAAGGGGCATGACTAGCACATATAGCTATTGGACAGAGAAAGATTATTTAAAAACCAGACCTCTTTACATTCCAGCACCTTCACAGAGTCTCTATCTTTGTCTCTTTCTCTTTGTCTGTCTCTCTGTCTCTCCCTCCCTCTCCCTTGGTTGCTCTAGAAATAGCCTGCATTAGCTTTCAAAACTTATACTTCTCAACTTCTTGTAACAGAAACATTTGATGGCTCTCATTGTATCTGTGATCAACCTGTTCCTATCAATTTTGTTTTGGATTTATTATAAAAGTAGAGCCCTGAATCTGATTCCTAACTCTCAGCTGAAAAATTCAAATACATAGTCATGAGTTGTTCTCTGCTTCTCAAGAGAAAAAGACCTATTAAATTTCATGGACAAATAAACCTTTATGTGGAGTCTATGCTGCCAAATGTAGCCACCTGGTGTCAACCACTGAAATTGCAAATATCTTATCCCACAGCAAATGCTTTTTTAGAGGTGTTGCAGTCAAGTTCTATTTTTCCTTTTTCCAGTTCTTTTTTTTAAAAAAACATAAAAGTATTTTATTATTTTCTAGTTACATATAGAGATAGTTTTCAACATTTGTTTTTATAAGATTTGTAGTTTCAAATTTTTCTTCCTCCCTGCCCCCTCCCCAAGACAGCAAGCGATCTGATATAGGTTATATATGTGCAATCACATTAAACATATTTCTGAATTAGTCATGCTGTGAAAGAAGATAAGAACAAAAGGGAAAAATCTCAGAAAATAAAAATTAAAAAGTAGAAATAGTATGGTTCAATCTGCATCTAGATTCCACAGTTTTGGTTTGGTTTTTTTCTGGATTTGGAGAGCATTTTCCATCATGAGTCCTTTGGAACATTCTTGGACCATTGTATTGCTGAGAAGAGTCAAGTCTATCACAGTTGATCAAAACACAATGTTGTCGATACTGTGTACAATGTTCTCCTGGATCTGCTCATCTCACTCAGCATCAGTTCATGTAAGTCCTTCCAGGTTTCTCTGAAATCCACCTGCTCATCATTTCTTTCTTAGCACAATAGTAATCCATTACATTGATATACCACAACTTGTTCAGCCATTCCCCAATTGATGGGCACCCCCTCAATTTCCAATTCCTTGCCACCACAAAAAGAGCAGCTATAAATATTTTTGTACATGTGGGTCCTTTTCCCTTTTTTATGATCTCTTTGGGAAAAAAGACCTAATTGGGGTATTGCTGGGTCAAAGGGTATGTACAGCTTTATAGCCCTTTGGGCATAGTTCCAAATTGCTCTCCAGAATGGTTGAATCAGTAGTGAAGTTCTTCTATCTGGTCCACAGAAAGAACTGATGTGGGTTTCAGTTCCAACTGCTGCAGATACATAGGGAAGTTTGAATGGCACTGTCTTTTGAGTGGAGTAGGTGCTGGGTAAAGGAAAGAATACCAACAAGATACTGGCATTGGGAAAAAGGGGTTTATTGTGGAATGTTTTTGACTAGATCCAAGAGCAAATCCTCAGAGAGAACTATAGCCAATGGGTTAGACAAAAAGAACAGGATTCAGGAGCTAACCTAGTAGGTTATAGATATATTGATACACCCAGGTTTCAATCCACCCACTGACCACATTCCTAAATTACAAGAACAGTATCTAGAAAGAAAAAAAGAAGCTTCTAAAACTTTAAAACTATCACTTGATGAAAAAACTCATCAATTCAAAGAAAATTTTCTCCAAAAATCTATTAAAAGATTAATAATTTTCTGTCTGTTAAAACATAATCAATTTAATTTCTTGTTGTTTTATTGGATATTCTCCATTTCTAGTACTAACCAATTCTTTTTTTTTTCTTTTTTTTCTTTTTTTCCCCTTTTTTGCAGGACAATGAAGATTAAGTGACTTGCCTGGGGTCACACAGCTACTAAAGTGTCAAGTGTCTGAGGTTGGATTTGAACTCAGGTCCTCCTGAATCCAGAACTGGTGCTTTATCCACTGTGCCACCTAGGTGCCCCCAACCAATTCTTTTTTTCAGAGAAATGAGTTATGATAAATAGGAACTAGACTTCTGTATTATTAACAAGTCTTTGACCTCTTTCACTTTTACTGCTGAATAATATTTTCCTCCATAATAACCCCCTATGTTGACCTTCACATTAAAGTCACTGATTGTCAGAGTATATGACTTGAATTTGGAAGATCTTACAGAGTTTTTCATAGAATTTATTGTGCTTCTCACAACAGGGTACTGGTAAATGTTTAATAGCAGACTCTGAAATGAACATACACACAAAACAATTTTAAATTTAATCTGCATTATTAATATATTCTCTATCACTTTCTTAAATCTAGACAATCAACAAAAAACCATATTAAGCCCCAATTTGCAGTAGTTGCCAATTTGCAAGGCATAAATGTTCACCCCAAAAATTTAATAATTGACAGTTCAAAATGATTTCAACAGATCTCTACTTCTCATCCTCAACAACAGATGATCGTGTGTAAACTACAATTATTTTCATGGTCATGATAGTTATTTTATAAATATTTTATGAGCACTGCAGTACAACCAGGCAAAACATTCCATGAAATAATGCTTATTATTGCCATTCGATGAACAATTTTTTTTTTTTTTTTAGTGAGGCAATTGGGGTTAAGTGACTTTCCCAGGGTCACACAGCTAGTAAGTGTTAAGTGTCTGAGGCCGGATTTGAACTCAGGTCCTCCTGACTCCAGGGCCAGTGCTCTATCCACTGCGCTACCTAGCTGCACCCCATGAACAATTTTTAAAAGTATGCAAGGAAGTCACTCTTGGCAAAGTAGAGGGAGTCAAAGAATGTGGATTCAAATCTAGCTTCTGATTCCTGGAACCTGTGTGATCTTTGGCAAAGTCATTGTAACCTCACAGGGCCTCATTTGTCAAGTGAGAGGCTTAGACTAGATGATCTCTGAGATCTCTTCTAAATCTAGAGGTGTGATCTTCCAAGTTCCACTATCTGCTTCTTCAAGAAAAACGTTGGGAGTCAACGTTCTATTTAGCTACAATTACCTTTTGTTTCCTAGTGTTGTTTACAGTGAAAATGTAAAGATTGAAATGTTTCAGTTCCTCTAATAGGATATCCACTCATTGGTCATTAGACAATGATCTCAGATTTATAGACATTTGCTAATAACTAAGTTAATATTTATAGAAAATCTAAAACCTATGTGATTCTTAATATTCTCTTTCTCCTTTCCCAAACATAGACCCTGTCCCTACAAAAGCAGAGATAGGCTACACGAGACTGGGGATCATTTTATACTTTTCTTATTTCATGGGTATGAAGAGATCAGAATGAGGTAACCAAGAAGGAATATAAGCAGCCAAAAAATTACATGTGAAGCAGCTTATCACTAATTCTCATGTAAGGATACAGCTCCTCAGCTCTCCAGCCCCAAGTCTATACAGGTGAATGGTGACTCAGGCATATAGTGGGATGAATTCCCCCATTAAAAGTTCAGATAGGGGCAGCTAGGTGGCACAGTGGATAGAACACCGGCCCTGGAGTCAGGAGGACCTGAGTTCAAATCCAGACTCAGACACTTAACACTTACTAGCTGTGTGACCTTGGGCAAGTCACTTAACCCCAATTGCTTCACTGAAGAAAATAAAGTTCAGATTTCTGGGTCTCTACTCTTATAGCTTATTTTGCCACTGGGTAGATTCACAGGTATGGAACAGGAAGGGACCTTAGGAACAATCAATCAGTAGGTTGTCCAGCCTGGGAAGCAGCTAGGTGATGCAATGGATAGAGTGCTGGGTCTGGAGTCAGAAAAACTCATTTTCCTGAGTTCAAATCTAGCCTCAAACACTTACTAACTGAGTAGCCTTGGCAAGTCATTTCACCCTGTTTGCCTCTGTTTCTCATCTATAAAATGAGCTGGAAAGGGAAGTAGCAAAACACTCCAGTATCTTTGCCAAGAAAACCTTGAATGGGATCACAAAGAGTCAGACACAACTGAAATGACTGAATGAGTCTGGAATGTGACCATTCCCCCTCCTGAGTGACCCCCTTAATGATCACAAGGGCATTGTCATTATGAATGTTTGCTAACATTGCAAATGTGAATGAGATGAAGTTGAAGATGAAGAAGAATCTGTTATATAGATTCCTCTACCCAGTTCTTGCATCTCTTTTACTTCAACCACTTTTTTTTAAAATTTTTTTTAAGTGAGGCAATTGGGGTTAAGTGACTTGCCCAGGGTCACACAGCTAGTAAGTGTTAAGTGTCCGAAGCCGGATTTGAACTCAGGTACTCCTGACTCCAGGGCTGGTGCTCTATCCACTGTACCACCTAGCCACCCCCAACCACTTTTTTCTATTAGGCCAGGAGAGAGGGAGACTTGTCAATCAACATTTATTTTATTAATGTCTCTTTATACCATCTGCTGCTTAGGAATACTATCTCAACGCACCTATGTTGCATTTGTGACTTCCAAATGGATTCACTGTCTGCTCTCCTCCCCTCCCCATGAATCAGGCTGAAGCAGAAATGTCTCTCTCCCTCTCTACCTAAGTCCTAGTCTTTCCCCTAAATCTCTATCTGAGCTAGCATAAATTACACAAGAAATAGTGGCTGCCAGATTTTCTTTTATATGAAGGAGGGAGAAAATAATAGCTATGACAATGAGGAAAGTGGAAGGGAATGGTTAATTTGGATAGGAAACAGCCAGTATTCGTGTATCTAACTAGAAGAAAGAGGACTTTCTCTTGCTTTTAGCTTCTTTGCCTGAAAGAGGGAAGAAATGTGGAGTAGGGCAGTTAATGGGAATGACTTCCTTCTCAGGTGCAGGAATAGGGAGATGGAGGGGAAATGTCTCAGAGGAGTACTCCCATTATTCCAATCACCATCACTCTCAAGTCTCAACTGTTTCTCCTCACTTCCATTTGCCAAGTACAGCAACAGCAATTGCTTTGGTAGTAGTGACCTGTGAAAGTTTCAGAAGGAAAAAAGCCAGTCAGCTTATAACTGGAGACCTGGCATACACCTCAACCTGCTCTGTCTACATGGTGGTACCAAGATGGAGAATGAACTCTCCAAACCTCTATTAGCTCCCCTCTCTCAGAAATCTACAAAAACACAAATTGAGTGAAAGTTTTCAATGACACCACCTGGTGAAGTCTTGGATAACACCTCCACAATTCTTATCCCCAGAGCAAATGCAGGTGATACGGCTTGGTAAAAGAATTCATCACCCAGGGGCCATCTACTTTGTGATGAGCCTCTGTACTCAGCTAGGCTAGTCTTCAAAAAACAGATCTTCTGCATTGCTGAAACCATATGTGAAGCTTTTCCACCTCCCAGAACTAGTGTTCTACCAACATAGGCATTGAGAACAAGGATCACCTCCACACCACAATGAGGATTTTCAGGTGGAGGCTACAGTTGAATGGATGGATGGATGGATGGATGGATGGATGGATGGATGGATGGATGGATGGATGGATGGATGGACAGATGGACAGGTAGGTAGATACACAGACAGACAGACATAGATGATAGCTATACACAGAGATAGATAGACAGTTGGATAGATTGCTATTTGTCTTTCATTCTCCAAGAGGACCATGATATCAGAAGGCGATGCCATAAATTGCAGTGAATTGTATTTAAGTGAGGGAGGGCTGTGCCAAGTCACCAACCTCTCTCTCCTCCAAAGTCATCTGGGTCCAGTGGCAAGATATACATCAGGATGACTGGAGATGGCCCTGGATGATCTTTTTTAAGCTAAGGTCTCTCCCAGGTCTCAGTTTGCCTGTAAGAGCTGTCCCAATGGGGACCCAACTAGCAAGCTCCAGTTGGGCAATGCAGCTCCCTCTCCCTCTCCCTCTTTCTTTTTGCCATTGACTTCCTTGTAATATAAGCCTAGCAATGAAATCTCTGGGACATGAATCCAAATTGTTTTTCGGAATGGTTTTACCACAATAATGCAATAGTGCACCTTTCTTTTCATAATCACTACATTTCATTTAACCAATTAACATCAATCAGCTTTTACAAAGGGATATTTATTGAGAAGATAAAGCAAGTATAGAAGTATAAACCATTCCCCTGAACCGAGACACAAGCTCCCCTCCACCACTTCAGCCCTGGGGAAAAAAAAAGTGGGTTCAATTTAAAACTATTGGTACATGCATTCATCCCATTAAGTTTACTTCCAAATGCTTCTTGATTGATGGATGAAGTTGCTCAAGAAAATATCATCTTAGCATCTGGGTTCGATTCAAGGATGGACTGGGTCCCAAAGGTTGTTCAGGCTCTCACTGCTGAGCTGGATGTTCACAAAATTTGTCACAGACTCCAAATCCTAAGCCTCTAGTTACTGGTTCTCCTGATCTCTTAAAGCTCACAATGTCATAGCCTAGTCCAAAACTCCTTAATCTAATAGCAGGAAAGAATAAATACAAAAGACAAAGAAAAGCAGCTCATATCCACAGCCATTTGTGAGCCCAGGTGGAAAGATTAAGACCTGAGGCATTATTCCCTACCCAGAGGCTTACAGAACATCTTCCCTCAGTTGCAACAAGAATGGAAAGAGAAAACACATTGGCCAGTTAATGACTTTTGTAAGCATACTCAGTTCTGACTCAGCAGCTGATATAAAGGCTCCTCTTCTTCATGTGGCATGCAGACCAAAAAGAAGGCTCTGAAGTTCATGTGGGAATCAGCACAGCATACTATACTACTCTAAGACTGGCTTTATTGGCCAGTCTCCCCTTTCCCCAACATTTATTACTCGAAATTTGGAGCATTCTTTCATATTTTTATTAATAGTTTATGGTTCTCTTTGAGAACTGTTCATATCCTTTGATCTCTTGCTATTGGGGAATGACTTTTGGTCTTATTTGTTTCTGTTATATGTCTGGTATATCTTTCTATATATCTTAACTATCAAATCCTCATCAGAGACATTTGATACAAAGATTTTCCCCCAGTAACCCATTTCCCTCCATATCCTTGTCACATTAATTTTGTTCATTCAAAAGCCTTTCAATTTTCTCACTTTTGCTCTCCCCCACATATAGGAGAGATGTACATATGCATATATATATATATATATATATATATATATATATATATATATATATATATATATATATATATATATATATATATATATATATAAACATCATCTTCCCCTTGTGAGTACAGAGAACAATAGTTCTGTTAGCTTATTTCTTGGATAGGTGTTCCCTGGAAAGTGAAGACCCCATTCATAGCAAATGAAATCTCATAACTGATAATTGACTAAAGTGATTTTTTTACATGTATCTAACATTCTTGTTAGACTTTCTATAGCTCCTCAACCCCTCCTTATCTGACTTGAAAGCAGGAATCGGAATTCAGGCATTCGCCACATCAAACTTGACTACACTTGGTGTTGTATAGACTATTCTCTTTGTTGAGGACATTAAAAAAAAAAAAAGATACTCAAAGACACAAGGAGAAACCTTTGTGGGCTTGTAGCAGATCCACCCAAAACTAAATCATGAAGTCAGCAAAGTTTTCCTTCCCATCTTCCCTTTCAATATTCCTTTGCCCCTTTTGTACCCCAGCCCCCCTTGCTCCTTGCAGCAAAATGTCCTCTGGCTATACATTCCATATTACCTGTCTTCCTTGGGCACTGCCCAGTATTTAAAAGTAATTTTTCCTCTTTACTCTTTTGAGTAGACATTGTAGTTCTAAGCAAGAGACTGAATTTATCTATGTAGTGAGGGTTGTCCCCGACAATGTAACGTGGGTGTACTCTCATGTGACTCAAAGAGAAGCAGAATAGACATCCCCAGCCTCTTCTCTCTCAACTTTTCTCCAATGGAGATTTTAATTCCTGCCAGGAAGGGAAGCAGGAGGTTAGGGCCAGAAGCTTGGTCACTTTGCTCACCTCAGAGAGAGGGGAAACCAGGCTGGAATTATATCTATCCGTTCCAATAAATTTTATTAGGGTAGGGGATATGTTTTTCAGGTTTAAGTTAAACTATTAATTATTGTTTCCTCAATGGGGATGAAGGACCCCAAGCTTTATATGCAGGATTTGATATCTTTCCCACCAAATACCAGTTCTACAATGAATACACACAGTACATAGCAAAGAAACTCATTTATCCAAGTCAATGGCATCATAGAGATAGGAGAAAGTACACATATGAGAATAGATATCCTGAATGAGCTTTCCCATGGGGAGTGAGATAATTCAATTCAATCAAGAGAATCCTAGATCTCCTCTAAGGGAAAATTCCCCTAAATCTCTAAAGTAGCAAGCTGAAAATAGGGACATGATAAAGACTGCTAACTCCTCTCATTTCAGCTTCTTTCCAGAGTTTTATTTTCCCTTCAACAACCTGAATGGAGTTGGTGTAACCCATCTTCTCTCTCTCTCTCTTTTTTTTTTTTTTGGTGGGGCAATGAGGGTTAAGTGACTTGCCCAGGGTCACACAACTAGTGTCAAGGGTCTGAGGCTGCATTTGAACTCAGGTCCTCCTGAATCCAAGGCCACTGCTTTATCCACTGCGCCACCTAGCTGCCCCGCCCCCCATCTTCAGTTCCTGAAGTCTGAAGAGACTAAAGAGGCTAAAGAAACTGAAGATACTGGAGCTCTCTTCTCCCCCCACCCTAACCAACTCTGCCCTGCCCCTCTCACAAGTGAAGGGCATTGATCTCCACCAATGAGGTGAGAGTACCATATCAATCGACTTTGGGACTTTTGTTTCACAATTTGTTCTTCTATCCTTGTTGGTCAGTGTTTTCGCTGATGTTTAACTTACATTTTGAATATCACCTCCTGTAATTCTACTAAACATTTTGATAAAGAAAACTTTCTCAAATAAATAAATGAGTGCATGAATAAATAAATAAATAAATAAATAAATAAATAAATAAATAAATAAATAAATAAATAAATAAATAAATGGGTGAGTAGGTGGATGAATGAATGAATGAACAAATAAATAAATGACTGAATAAATACATTTATGAATGGATGAATGAATAAATTAATGAAAAGGTAAATAAATGGATTATTAAAGTTTTAAAAAATTTAAAATCTTTCTCTCCAAAAATGTGAACATATTAATTACAAATTCCTATAATGAATGTTTTCATATTTTAAAATCCTAACCAAATTTTATCATGAAACACACCTCCCTCCTCTTGGGAGAGAAGGGGTGGACTACATGTATGGATTATTGAATATTATGTCAGACCCAGTTGTATTGATTTGTTTTGCTTAACTCTTTTTATCTGTTATAAGAAAAGGTACTAAGGTGGGGGGAGAGGTATTGGGAAAGGATAGTTTTGTTAATAAAAAAAAGCATGAATAAAAACATTTTTAATAAAATAGTCCTGTCACTAACATACACTTTTTCCAAGGACTACATGTCTTGGAAAACATCCATTTCCAACAGAAGATATATCAAGTCAACAGTTACAGCTCATTCAGAATCATAGAATATCTGATCTGGAAGGAACTCAAGAGAGACAAGATGTAAGCATAGTAAAATAGGCTCATTTGGAGAACTAAGATTTGCAGAATCCCCAGGTTAGTTACTTGGGTCCAAACAGAAACCAGTAGTACAAAAGTAGGCTTCCAAATAAGCTTCTCCTCTTCCTTCAAGGTCCAAGGATGAGTCAGTAGGAGAGCCTAATTTTTTGTACAGTAAAGGAACATTCACTGTTAGTGACCCATTTTCTAATAAGCATTCTCTAGGGGGTAGCTAGGTGGCGCAGTGGATAGAGCACCGGCCCTGGATTCAGGAGGACCTGAGTTCAAATCCAGTCTCAGACACTTCACATTTAGTAGCTGTGTGACCCTGGGCAAGTCACTTAACCCTCATTGCCCTACCAAAAAAAAAAAGAAAGGAAAAAAAAGAAGCATTCTCTGACCTTCTCAAGTCATTTTTTCCCACTCCTACATACCAAATCTCATTATACCCACAAATTTTGCCTGATGACAGAAATGTAATTCTCAAGCCTATGGAAATAACCTGTCTTTGGGGATTCCTATTCAGGCTACCTAATTCTCAAAAAGAAACAGCGTGGAGGACCTGACGGCTACACTGTGTTACATGGAGAGGAATGTCTCTAGGCACGAATGTTAGGGGAGGGATTGGAAAATGTCAAGTAGTCACTGGTTTTATAAAATAGAAATCCTGTTTTGTTAGTGATATGTTAGATAATTTTAATTAAGACTAGGACTATGCACAACCACCCAACTGGACAAATATGATTCATTTGATTTTCTAAAATGTAAAAAACAACCCCCCCAAAAAGTTAAATATAGGGTCATGAATCAGATTAATTAACCAAATATCCATGAATTCATTCACTCATCCAAGTAACATTTATTAAGCATTGACCATGCGCCAGACCCTGTGCTAGTGTTAGTCTATCATTGAACTACTAACAGTGTAGGGAGAGAGATAGAACACATACAAATAAAAAGATAATTAGCACACACGGATGGGTCTTAGGGTGAAAAACTAAAAGAGACCTTACAAAATATCATGTCTAACCTTTTTATCTTATTGATAAAGAAATTGGGGACCAGAGATAAAGGACTCTTCTGGGGTCACATAGATAAAACCATAGAAGCATAAGAATTTGAACCCAGGTACTCTGACTCTGACTCCCGTACACTTTGGGATATACCACATGGCTGCTTTATATATCATAATAACTCTAGAGAAAGATGAATAGATAAGTTGCAGTAGAGTTAGAAAGCATCTGGGAGATCACAGAGGAAACAGAGGTGATTTGGCCAGTCGTTCAGCAGAGCCAACTTTTTTTTTGGGGGGGGGGAGTGGGGCAATGAGGGTTAAGTGACTTGCTCAGGGTCACACAGCTAGTAAGTGTCAAATGTCTGAGGCTGGATTTGAACTCAGGTCCTCCTGAATCCAGGGCCAGTGCTTTATCCACTGTACCACTTAGCTGCCCCCCAGAGTCAACTCAACATCAACTCATCTGGTTCCTTCTCTTCTGTCTTCCCAGTGTATGATGTGTCAAATGAGTTGTATAGATGGAGAGTATTAAGGGAACTCAGAGAAAGGGGGAAATGAACTGTAGACTGGGGGAATGAAGAAACATTTTTTTATAGAGACAGATTTGGGGTTGAACCTTGAAGCCTAGGGTGAAGATTCCCCTATAGGGAAGAGAGAATTCCAAACAGGGGGAAATATGGCATAATGGATAAGCCACTGGACTTGGAGTGAGGAAGATTTGGATTCAAATTCTGCTTTAGACAATTACTGTGTAGCCTTGGGCAAATGGCTTAACCTCCCTACACCTCAGTTTCCTCATCTGTAAAATTAAGAGGTTGGACCCAGTGGTTTCTAAGGTCTCTTCCATATCCAAATCATTATTTTATGACCTTATATGATAACATATGTGTGATATGATGAGATGAAATTAGTAAAGCATTTAGCATAATAGGCACTTAATAAATGCTTGTTCCTTCCTTCCCCTATGTGGTGTAGACCAGTTAATTGAATCATTAAAGGACAAAAATCTTTTTTTCCAGACAACTGGGGTCCAGCTAATTCCTAACGAAATCAGAGGTATGGAATACATATTAGTTGTGTGATCCTTGGTTGGGTCACTTAATCTAACTTCTCAGGATATCAGGAAACTCCCTTAAACCAAGAGTTTCAGAGCAGGTGGCTATCTGCTTTAGCAGAGGGAGTTTCTCACTGGGAAGTCCCTCCACAAATGAAAGAAATAAGAGGTCAAGTCAAAAAGTCAATGAAATTAGACCCCACTATTGGATCCCATTTCTCAGTCATCAACCTGACTGGTCTAACCATCTATAAGGCTTAAATAAGATGATATATGTAAAATGCTTTGCAAATTTAAAGCAAAAATGTCAGCTATCAGCATCAGAATTGCCTGACATATCTTCTCTGGTAAGATAGAAGAGATATAAGGGAAGTTCAGCCCCTGGTATTATACTGAGCAGTGGTTTTCTCTATGTTTTTCTTTCTGACTACAAGGACATCTTTCGAATCAAGGCATCAGAACCCAGACTCTACCACAAAAGAAGCAACGCAGTGAGGTTATTGCTAACCACCAAGGAGAGGAAATACAAAAACTTAGATCTAAGATACAGCTTTTTTTTTCCCTCCCCCTCCCCCATTCCTCACATTCTCAAACACCAGCTCTCACCAGGTGTTCAATATAGGGCAAAGCTGACAAAACAAATTCTCCTAGCCTGGGAGTGTGGTGTGACTCAAAGCTATAAAGGGAAAGGCCATATATGTCCCATTGGTGAGAAACAGAAGACTTCTAGGTGTATCAAAGCAAAATGACTTAAGATTCAAATGGCATGTTGTAAGTTCCAGGGCTGGTTTCCTGGAAGGAGAAAAACAAAGATTTAGTACAGTGCTGTGCATGATGAATTTGCTTGATGATGACAGTGATAATGGCATTGATGTAAATGAGGACAAGAATAAAGATGATGATGAAGATCATGCTAATGATGGTAGAATTCTAGAACTGGGAGAGAGATAATATGGTCCATCTCTGTTCTTTATCACACACTAACTCAATTTTTAAAATATCTTATTTATGAAATTAAAGTCTTCCTCAATTTGACTCTCCAGATTTATTTCCTATTTCACAAATTCATATATTCTCTGTTCCAATCAAAATGGGCTTTGAAGGCTTACTCAGTAAACTATTGGTAAATGAAAAGAAGAAAAGGGAGGCATTTATGTTGGGGAGGGCAATATAACCAAAGGCATGAGGAAAGGTTTGAACATGCTATGAGGGGAGCAGCTAAAGGGAGAGAGAAAGGGAGGATGATTAGTGGACCAACTTAATTAGAGTACAGTAGAGAAACCTCAAGAAGGACCTCCAGATCATCGAAGTATCAATGATCCCATCATCAATGAAGCATCTCCAAATAACCTTCCTCTGGTCATACTGATTCACAAATCCTGTTCATCCAGTCCCGTTGTCCTACATCCAAGTGCGGTGTCATACTTCTTCTTGAAGTTTCAGCACTATCCTGTCCCTCCTTCTCCCTTCAACCTGGCTTACCCATCTCCTAGCCCACCTCACTGTGCCTTTTGGAAATCTCGCTTTATTCATCTCAAGAAAATCATAGACAATCACAGAATCCAAGAAAATCTGGAAAGGGACCTACTCAAACCCATAACTCACCAAGAATCCCTTTTTTAACATATGCTACAACCATAGCTGGGTACAGAGCATAGGCTAGGGCTACTAATGCACCCTGGAGCCAGCACTACCATTGATGGTCCTGTCCCAGAGGGGGAACACTTAGGCATGCCCAACCTATGTTCTATGCACACCTTTTACTACAAGTAGTTACACATCCTCTGCTTGCAGACCTCTAAGGAAAAGGAAACCACTACTTTCCACAGCAGTTAATTCCATAATGGGACATCTCCAATTGCTAAGAAGTTAATTGCTAAGAAAACATCATTCTGAGAAGGGATCCATAGATCTCAGCAAACCGCCAAAGGGACCTTCACATTAAAGAGGCTAGGAACCACTAGTATAATGACCACATCCTTTCTTCCAGACCTCATGTCTTTTCTCAACACTGTCTTTTGTTGTTCAGTTGTGTCTGATGCTTTGTGACTGCAATTGGGGTTTTCTTGGCAAAGATACTGGGGTGGTTTGCCATTTCCTTCTCCAGCTCATTTTATACATGAGGAACAAAGGTAAACGGGGTTACGTGATTTGTCCAGGGTCACACAGCTTGTAAGTGTCTGAGGCCAGATTTGAACTCATGAAGGTGAGGCTTCCTGATTCCAGGCCCAACACTCTATGCAGTATGGTGCCATCTACCTGCCCATTCACACAGCCTAAAATTAGCTTTCTTGGGCTGTCATGTCACACTATTGATGCATGTGGAGCTTTCAGGCAACTAAAACCCAGATATTTTTCACAGGAGCTGTTCTGTTGTCTAACCATGGCCCTCCTTTCTTACTTTTGTAGAGTTAATATTATGAACCCAGATGAAGAACTTTACATTGATTCCTTGTTGATGACAGTGTTAGGATACAACAAGTTCTTAACAAGCAAAAACATTGGACCAAACTGAATAAGATAAAATGTAATAGAGATGAAAGTAAAGTCTAACACTTGGATTCATGGGATCAAAAATTGGAGCTAGATAGGGGACATCTAGTCCAACCTACTCATTTTACAGATGAGGAAACTGAGGCACAGAGGAGGTAAATGACTTGCCGTAGTTCACACACATACTAAATTAAAGGACAGGATTCGAATTTGTCTTTCTAACTAAAGTTGGAGCTGTATGAGTGAAATGAGCAGAACCAGGAGAACATTGTACAGAGTATCAACAACATTGTGTGATGATCAACTGTGATAGACTTAAGTCTTCTCAGCGATACAATGATCCAAGACAATGCCAAAAGAATTATGGAGGGAAATGCTCTCCACATTCAGAAAAAGAACTGTGGAGGCTGAATGCAGATTGAAGCATACTATTTTCACTTTTGTTGTTGCTTTTTTGTTATTCTTGCTTATTCTTTCTTGAATTTTTTTCTTTTGTTTTGATTCTTCTCTTTTTTTAGTTTCTTTTTTTAATAAACATTTTTATTTATAATTTGGGGTTCCAATTTTATTCCTCTTTCACTCCCACCCCTCCTCCTTCCCTGAGGTGTCAAACAATCATATATGGGTTATACATGTATGGTTATATAAAAATTACCATATTTTTAATTTTGTACAATAAAACTTGATTAAAAGAAAAAATGAATCTCTTACAGCATGTCTAATGTGAAAATATGTTTAACATGATCGTAATGTATAACCTATATCAGATTGCTTGCTGGGGCAGGGAAGGAAGGAAGGATGAGAGAAAAATTTGGAACTCAAAATATATCTTTACATGTAATTGGAAAAAAAATAAAAAGTAAATGAAATTTAAAAAAATAAATAAATGAAGTTGGAGCTGTTTTCATTGTACCTTGCCGCCTCTCCTCAAAAGCAATCATTCAAAAATAATCCTCTCAAGATCAAGAAGTTATAGTTAATGAGCAATTTAGCAAAAAAAAAATATCTGGGGTTTCAGTGGACTACAAGGTCAACAGTGTGCTATAGCAAACACCAAAGCTAATTATTTTCACATTAGAAGAGACAGCATCAAGGAAAAGGGATGTCATATTCCCACTGAACTTTCCTCTGGTGATACCAGATCTAGAATATTGTCTTTAGTTCTGGACAGTAATTTAAGGAAGGACATTGAGAAATTATGGATTATGAGTTTCAGAGGACAGTACCAATAGGGTGAATGGTCCTACATGAATGTCATAAAAAGATTGGTGGTACAACTAGGTGGTGCAGTAGCTAGAGTACCAGGCTTAGAGTCAGGAAGAGTCATCTTCCTGAGTTCAAATCTGGTCTCAGACACTTACTAGCTGTGTGACCCCGGGCAAGTCACTTACCCTCCTTTGTCTCAGTTTCCTCATCTGTAAGATGGGTTGAAGAAGGATATGGCAAACTACTCTAGTACCTTTGCCAAGAAAACCCCAAAAGGGGTCAGAAAGAGTTGGACACAACTGAAATGAGTAAATAACAACAACAATAAAAAAGATTGGTTAAAGAAAATGGGAATGCTTAGCCTAGAGAAAAGAATACTTAAGAGGAGAATGCTAGCTATCTTCATATATTTACAGGACCATCAATGGGAATAAACATGTTCTACTTGGCCCCAGAAACCTGAACTAGAAGCAATGTGGAAAGGGTGCAAATTTAGATTTGATATAAAAAATTCTAACAATCAGAGCTTTCCAAAAGCAAAATTAGAGACCTTAAGAACTAATTGGTTTCCCTCAATGAAAGTATTTTTTTAAATCTGAATAATTATTCATCAGGTTTATTATAGAGATGATATTTTAGTGTGTACTACAATAAATGAAACTCTGAAGTTTGGTAGGATTTTATAAATCTTATCTTATTCCAGTTGGTCTAACCTATTGAGAAATCTTGAAATTCCAACTCCATCTTCTAGTGTTCTATCTACATCAATTCCATCTGTAGATTTGATAAGCATGCCATCTATACATTTATCCAAATAGTTGATTTAAAATGTTGAATAGCTGGTGGCTAAGAATTGGAAATTGAGGGGATGTCTAACAACTGGGGAATGGCTGAACAAGTTTCGGTATATGATTCCTGTCTGTGGATTAGGGGTGACAATCACATTCAATTCTGGAAATGGAGATGAGTCTATTTTAGACCAGGCACTGGTGCTAAGGCAAAGGCTCTTTGCACATAAGTATAGGTAGTGGAAAAAATGGAAGACGGAACCAGGCTTGAGGGAATGGCATATCTGTGACTCCCCAGGAGGTTGCATCTTCTGATGCTGGCACTGTGGCCTGTCCAGAGAGGAATGGGAGCGATTGTGGAATGACTAGATAGAATTAATGGAACAAACTACACTATAACAGTGAATATATAGAATTCAGAGAAGCATAGGAAGATATGAACTGTGTAATACACAAAGCTGGGAAAACAAGATAAGCAATAATGTAACAACAATAAACAACAGAACAATTGAAACTGAAAGCTGTAAGATTATGACCTAAAGTTTGGCCCCAAAGAAAAGGAATGAGAATGTACCTCCCTCCCTTCTGTGTGGAAAAGTGCATATAATGTGACAGTTGGTTAGTTTTACTTAACTGATTTTTTTTCTTTTTGATTGTTGTTTTTAGAGATGGTTTTTAGAATGGTTTCCAGGGAGGGGGAAGAGGGATATTTTGGGAAATACAGGTGATGTAAAAATAAAATATATCAATAAAAAAAGTTTTGAGTGTGAGAAGGTGAAGGAGAGGCTGGTAGGGAAGGGTGAAAATTAAGAAAGGCATTTCCTTATCATGTTCTGAAGAAACAAGTCTTAATGCACAGAGTGCTTTACATCAATATTGAATTATTAGTAGAATGTAAGCTCCTTGAGGGCAGATAGTGTTTCTTTCCCCAGTGCCTAGTATAGGGGCTAGCACATAGTACATAGGGAGGAAGGAAGGAAGGAAGGAAGGAAGGAAGGAAGGAAGGAAGGAAGGAAGGAAGGAAGGAAGGAAGGAAGGAAGGAAGGAAGAAAAGAAGGGAGGGAGGGAGGGAGGGAGGGGGAGAGAGAGAGAGAGAGAGAAAGAGAGAGAGAGAGAGAGAGAGAGAGAGAGAGAGAGAGAGAGAGAGAGAGAGAAGCAAGATGATTTCCAAAAAACCTGGAAAGACTTACATGAACTGATACAGAGTGAAGTGAACAGAACCAGGGGAACATTGTATACAATAACAGCAGCATTGTATAATGACTAACTGTGAATGGCTTAGCTATTCTTAGCAATACAATGAACAAAGAAAATCTCAAAGCATTCATGATGAAAATACTATCCAACTCCAGAGAAAGAACGGATGGCAGGGGCAGCCAGGTGGCGCAGTGGATAAAGCACTGGCCCTGGATTCAGGAAGACCTGAGTTCAAATTTGACCTCAGACACTTGACACTTACTAGCTGTGTGACCCTGGGCAAGTCACTTAACCCCCATTGCCCCACAAAAATAAATAAATAAATAAATAAAAATAATAAAAATTAAAAAAACAAATAGAACTGATGGCATATAAATACAAACCAAAGCATACTATTTTCTCTTTCTTTTTTTTTGTCAGTCTTCTTCCACAAAATGACTACTATGGAAGTGTTTCACATGATCACACATGTATAGCCTATATCAGATTGCTTACCATCTCAGGGAGGAGGGAAGGAAGGGAAAGAGTATGGATAGAACTTGGAACTCAAAACTTTGGATTTTTTTTCTCTTGGGGGGGTAGAATTCAAAACTTTAAAAAATGTTTAAATTGTTTTTACATGTAATTGGGAAATAAGTATTTTTAATGTGAATAACACAGGACTAAGAACAAATTGCTGAAGCATTCGACTAGAGCAGGGGTTCTCAAACCATTTTAGGGGGACCATGATAATGATATTTTAATTTCTAATTCAATAATTACCAATAGATACAACCCACATAAACAGAAGCTCTTTGAGGGGTGGGGTCCACAAAATTTTTAAAGTCTATAATTAGATCTGTAGATTCTGATCCCAAAAAGCTTGAGAACTGTTGCACTAGAGAACTCCTAAATTGATATCATCCCACTAATGGCTATTCCTCGGGTCCTTTCATTCTACCAGTTCTAAATATACCTCTTATTCCACAAACATGGCAAAAGAGACTCTGTCAAATACTATGCTAAAATCTAAGTGCACTAGGTCTACAGCATTCTGACCAGTTTTGTTTTCTTTTTTATTCAGACTTGCAATTTCGTTGCTATAGGGATCTCTCAATGAGGAAATTTTACCAATTTAGATCTTCAGTTGTTCTAAAATTTATTATACTAAATGGTTGCATGGAGCACAGAAACATTAAGCAATTTGCTAAAGATCACACAGCCAGTACATATCTGAGGCAACATTCAAACAGGTTTTTCTGACTCCAGTCTCATGTCCACTATCCCATGCTATCTCACTTCTGGTGTAGTTAAGTTGAACCCTGCCATGACCTGCCTGTGATGAAGCTATGATAGCTTTAAGTGATCTTTTCTTCCCCCATTCAAAATGTTCAGTAACCACATCCTCGAATTTTGTCAAGAATGGAAGTCAAGTGTGGTGGTCTTTCATTTTTGTTCTCCAGCCTCCTCCCTTTCTTAAAAAATTGAGAAATTGAGGGGCAGCTAGGTGGGGCAGTGAATAGAGAACCAGCCCTGGACTCAGGAGGACCTGAGTTCAAATCCAGTCTCAGACACTTGACGCTTACTAGCTGTGTGACCCTGGGCAAGTCACTTAACCCCAATTGCCTCATCAAAAAACAAAAAACAAAAGAAAATTGAGAAATTGGCCTCTCTCCAGTCTTATGCCAATGCTCCCATCCTCTAGGATCTTTCAAAGATCACCCACTGTGATCTAATGGTGATAAATAATGCTACCCACTACCTGACAAAGTAATGATGAATGAAACATACATTTTGGGACAAGGCCAGTGTGGTAATTCATTTTGCTTGATCATCATTCCATATGTATTATGAGAGTTTTGTTTATCCTTTTCTTTTTTCAGGGGTTGGGGGACATAGGGAGGTGAGTTGAGAGGGAGAGAAAATAAATGTTTATTAGTTAAAAAATAAAATTTAATTTAGAAAAATAAAAAATTTTAAAAAGAGAAATTAAAATATCAAGGTGAAGACTTTGGCTGAATACATTAAGAGACTTACTGTAATCCTGAAATTAAATCTTAGTGGGAAGACCACATTTAGAGTAATTAACACCTACCTAATACACATCTTAATGTACACTTTCAGAATTATAAAATACAGCATAATAGATTTGGAAAGTACGCTAACAAACACCCACATAATATTAACAAAACACAGCCTACCACCCTGAGGCAGTTACAGGAGGGTACACACGTGTACACACACACACACACACACAAAGAATATTGATAGCTATTCTTAGAGCACATAATAAACAAGTCAAAAACTGAAAGAAATACTTTACTGAGCAATAATAGAAGTCAATAACAGATACACACCATAAAATTTGACAAATGTAATTGAACGTGGTCTACTGCCGAATCAAATCTATGAAAAGACTAAGATCTATTAGGTTGTAAGTTCCTTAAAATCAGGGACAATCTTTTGCCTCCTTTTATATCCCCCCAATTTAGCACAATGTCTGGCACATAGTAGGTACTTAATAAATGTTTATTAATTGGTTGAACCATAAATAGTGTGGAAATTTATTTTGATTTGGGGACCCTGCCTTTGGGCTGAGATTAAAAAGCCTTGGGCTCTCAGGGGTTTTTTTTTGTGTGAGGGGCTGGTTCCCCTCCCCCTTCACTTCAGCTGAGCCAAAAAAGCCCCATGGGCTTCTCACCAGACAGCTGAGGGGGGGGGAATAAAACAAAACAAAACAAAACAAAAGAAAAAGAAGCCCCAGCTCCCTATGCCCTGAGGGGAGCTGCCCTGGAGATCCCAGGCTTTTCCTCCCAGGCCCTAGCACAGGCCTTTTGGAGGTCCCAGGTGCGAAGCAGGGGGCACAACCCCTCAAGCCCCACTGGGCACAGCCCTAGTGTGACCAGTGGATTAGCATGGCATGTGCGGGGGCACAGAGATCCCGAGGTTTGAGGGGAGAGAAGGAACATATATACAGAGGAGCAAGACAGTGAAGGGGGGATGCCAGAGGACTAGAAGGATGCCAAGGAGACTGACACTATGTAAAGAGAGGGACTGACAGAGACAGAGAAAAGGCTAAGAACAAGGAAGAAGAACACCAGAAGGCTAGAGACAGGGAGAGGCCAGTGAGAAAGGGACACTAGAGACGCCAGGGGGTTGGCAACAGAGGTGAGGACACTAAGGGGCTTTTCAGGGGGGTTGACAAAGTGAAAGGGGCTTGGAGTTACAAGAAAGGAGATGAGCAGTGAAAGGAGTGAAGGAGAAAGTCGTAGAGAACCAAGGTCCAAACAGCATACCCTAAGGCAAGAGGAGGCAAAGGCCCTTATTATATTAAAAGCAGACAGGTTGTATAATTTGCATTTCTTAACCCTTATGGTTTACATTGATTTTTATAAATAAATTCTGCTTTGATTATTTAATTAAGAGGCTTCCTAATCTTTTGCTATCAATTTGGAAGGAACAAGTGTGTTGGAACTTTATAAACGGCCCATAGAAAATTAATAGCAGTCAGATAGCCAGCCAGTCAAAAGTCCCCAGATTAGTCCATCCTTAGATTAGTCCCCCAGTTAAATTAGGCCCAGTTAGCAAGTTAATAAAAAAAATTTTCATAGTAGGATTAAAGAAACTGAATCTTGATGAGTTTCTTGTGGAAACAGAGGGGTTAAGTGACAGCCATTCAGAAGGTCATTGAGCATGAAACTGTAAATCTCTTGTGTGCAACTTGCTATTCTTTTTAAATATATAATAACGTAGTGTAAATTTCTTTTTTTTTCTTTTCTCTTTCCTCCCCCTCCCCCATCTAGAGATGGCTACCATTAGACACAATTGTGTTTGTGTGTGTATGATCATTCTATACACTCTTCTATTTATCAGTTCTTTCTCAGGATGCAGATGGTGTCTTCCTTCATATGTGCTTTGTAGTTAATTTGGGTATTTATAATAGTCAAAACTACTTATTTGCTCAAAGTTGTTCTTTAAACAACACTGCTGTTACTGAATACAATGTTTTCTTGGTTCTGCTCATTTCACTCTTCGTTATTTTGTCTTTTTATGTTTTTTCTAAGTTCATAAAGCTCATCATTTCTTATAGCACAGTAGTATTCCATCAGAATCATATATCAGAATATGTTCAGTCATTCCCCCACTTGATGGGCATCCCCACAATTTCCAGTTATTTGTCACCACAAAGAGAGCTGCTATAACTATTATAGAACATAGAGTTTTTAAAAAGTTACATATATATTAAGTTTGCTTGACTTCATAAGAAAAAAAAAAAGATCATTGCCACAGAAAATTGATTCCTAAGGAATACAGACTTGGCAAACAATTTCAGATTATGAAAGGAAATGGTAGATACTATAACACATCAGGGCAAGCTTTAAAAATTAGTCCCTGCTGATTGCCTAGTAATACATGATCTGGTGAATAGACATACATCAGACACTCACTATCTTTCATAAACTAACAGAAAACAAATCCCTGTCCTACAAATAAAAACCTCAAAATATCACTGAGAATTCACCTTATCATAGACCATAACTTTGACTACAATCACCTAGACAAAATATTGACCCACAAAAATCCACAGAACAACATTCTTAATATATATTGGCATAACAAATAAGCTTTCAAGATATAGAGAAAGTAGAAGAAATCAAAGCCACAAGGGAACAGGATATGGCACACATCATCCCCACATCATCCCCATCATATCGTCTTGGAATAAGGGAACAGGAATAAGTACTTATTAAGTGCTTAATCTTTGCCAAGCACCATGCTAAGTGCTTTATAAATATTATCTTATTTGATCTTCTCAATAACTCTGTTAGACCATTTTATAGGTAAGAGATATGAGGCAATCAGAGGGTAAGTAATTTGCCCAGAGACACAACTAGTAAGTGTCTGAGATTGGATTTGAACTGCTACTGGAGTTATCCAAAAGATGCTTTCAGTGAACCCACAGATGAACTTACATCCCAAAGCTTCTATTCAATGATAAAAACCTGTTATTTTATCCACCTATGCAAAATTTCACAGAATATTAAATATTAAAAATAAAAACAAATAAATGCATATAAAATATAAATATAATAGCAAGTTAGTGACTTATAGGATTATTTCTGAGTTCCACTGAAAAAGATTAGAATCAAATAATAATATTAATAATTCAAATGTATAAAGTGCTTTAAAGTTTGCAAAATGCTCTGCTTACATTATCTCATTTCATTCTTAACTGACTCCTCCTCTTTCATATTCCTTAATATAGGAAAGGATCTGTGTTTGACATTTTCTTCTTTCTCAATATTTTAGCCCTTGGTATTCTCAGTCATTTCCATGGTTCTATTACAGCTACTATGAATATGACTTCCAAATCCAAGGTTCCATTCATTACCCCTCTTTTGAGTTAATAGAAAAAACACTTAATTTAGAGTGAGAGGACCAAAGTCCAAAGCCCACTTCTTCCCTTTACTATATATGTAACCTTGGGCAAGTATCTTACCTCTCTGGGCCTCAGTTTCCTTACCTGTAAAAAAAAGGAATTGAACTAGATAACCTTTAAGGTTTCTTCCAACTCTAAATCTATGATCCCATGGTCCTATGATTTCTGTGATCTCCAACTGCTTATAAGACATGCTTCAGAATTCTTTAAATTCAACATGTCTGAAATCAAACATTTTTTCTAAAAGCATTCTACTTGGCTTCAGTATTTCTTTCTGTAATATCACCATTTGCCCACGTTTGTTATTTTAGAATAATGTCTGAATAGTCTCTCCCTCACATCCAATCAATTAACAAGCAAGTGCTATAGATTTCACACCAACTTTCAATATGTCAATTGATTTAGTGCTTACTAAATGCTAGGTCATGCAATTGACTTTTACTAGGCATGTGACCCTCAGCAAGTCACTTAACCCTATTTGCCTCAGTTTCCTCATCTGTAAAATGAGCTAGAGAAGGAAATGGCAAACCACTCCAGTATCTTTGCCAAGAAAACCCCACAAGGGGTCCTGAAGAGTCAGACATGACTGAAAAAAAAAAGATGACTAAACAACAACAAATGCCAAGCTCTATGCAAAACACTAGGGAAAAACCAAGATATAAATAAATAATCCCTACCTGCTACTGTTAGGATACAACATGTTCACAAATAAGTAACTATAGGAAATAAACAAAATAAATACATAGTGATTGATAGATGAGCTATAACCACCACTCTCTTTTCCCATTGCTACCAAGTCTTCCCATTTCCATTTTTTACCTCCCTCCATCTATTCTTTATATTGTTAATAGAAGGATCTTTCTTATATGAAAGTCTGCTTACTCTCAGAAGTCATCTAATCAAACTCCCTTATTATAAAGGACAGGAAACAAAACCAGAGAAAGGAAGTCACCCAGGTAGCAAGCAGCAAAGCCTTCCTAATGACAGAACAGAGTCAAAGAATCTCAGTTGGAAAGGTCTTCAGAAGTCATCTATTACCATTTGTCTCTGAACAAGCATACCCTTTTTAACATACCTGACAAGTGATCATCTGGAAGGGAAGGAGAGGGGAAGAGACAGAAAGGGAGAGGAGAGGAAAGGAGGAGAGAAGAGGAGAAAATTTACTACACCTTCCTTGTGTGTAGATGTGAGGACTATGAGTATGGAATATTATATAGACTGTCAGATTGGGTTGATGTATTGGTTAGTTTTGATGGACCAGTTTTTTTCCTTTTTATTCTTTGTTCCAAAAGATCGTTAGCTCTCTAGGGAGCCAAGTGAGGAAGCTGTATTTGGAAATTAAGATGATATAAAAATAAAAGTTATCAATACTAATTCTGCCTCTCTGCAACTTCCATCCATTGGCTGCTTAGTTAAACCCTACAAGAACAAGCAAAATAAGTGTAATTCCTCTTCCATAGCATAGTCTTTCAAATATTTGAAGACAGCAATCATATCACACCACCACCATCTAAATCTTTTCTTCAGTCTAAAAGGCTCTAGTTCCCATTTATATTTCAAAATGAGTTGAATGGATATGAGGTGGCATAAAGAAATTTGTAGTGAAAAGATTCATGATGAAAAATGCTTTCCACCTACAGAGAAAAAACTGATGGAGTCTGAATGCAGATCAAAGCGTATTATTTTTCACTTTCTGTATTTTTTTCATAGTTATTTGTTATTTGTTTCCCTGTGGGTCTGTGTCTTCTTTCACAGCATGACTAAAATGGTAATAATGTATCTTGCAGGACTGAACATGAATAACCTTCATCAAATTGCCTACCTTCTCAGGGAGAGGGGAGGTGAGGGAGAAAGAGAGAAAATTTGGAACTCAAATTTTTTTTTAAATGAATGTTTCTGGGGAGGGAAATGGCAAATTAGTATCTTTGCCAAGAAAACCCCAAATGGGATCATGGAGAACCAAATACAACTGAAAACAACTGAACAACAAATATAATCAGGCTATAGCATTTTACCATATGAGTCATGCACAGAATAAGGAATAATGGGAGAAATCTTCAATAACATGTATGACTGTTAAAGGAGATGAACACATTCTTTAGTAAGGTTAAGACATGATAAACCCAGGATTACACTGTTATCCACTAGAAGAAGTTCTCTAGTGCAGTGACTAGATTCTCTGCTAAGGAGTTATAAAAGAACCAGAGTCACACTGGTAGAAAAGGTATGGATGGATTAATCAACAAAAATTAGAGTTTTCTTAATGGGACAACAACAACAACAACAACAACAAAAAGACAAGGGGTATGTTTTGTAGCTCTTATTGAATAATGTCATAGTGCTTTCCAAAAAGGTTGAACCAGTTCACAATACCACTGGCATGATTCTTTTCCATGAAGCCCACAGTACTGAATTTTATTGTTTTCTAACTATCTTTGCCTGCGGGATTGTGAAGGCTTCATAAGTGGGTGCTTATTGATTGTTCTTTTCCAATTTAATGTCTGTAAGATGTCAATATTGTTTTAATTTGCATTCATGTTTTAATGGAGGAAGGAAAAGAAGGGAAAGTGAAGAGAAAAGAAAGGGATAGAGGAGAGGAGAAAAAAGGAGAGAAGAGAAAGGAAGAGAAAAGATAGGGATAAGGAGAGGAGAGTACAGGGAAAGGTAGGGGAGGGGAGAGAGTTTTTAATCTGCATCAGTGGCCCAATTGATGAGATCTTGCCTTCACAGCAGTGAAGCCCATCACAACCTGGCTCTCACCTACCTTTCCAGAATTTTTTATATATTACTCTTTCACATACTCTGTGATGTAACCAAACTGACATTTTGCTGTTTCTCATGTATGACATTTCATCTCCCATCTTCCTGTCTCCAAACTAGCTGGTCTTCATGCCTCACTTAGAACACTTCAAGGCTTAGTTCAAGTTCCACCTTTAACCTTTAATGTGGAGCCTTTTCTTACTCCCCCAGGTGGTGTTGGTGCTCTTCCCCTCCCCCACAAAATATTTTGCATTTATTTTATTTTCATTTATTCCTTTACGTGCTATTTCCTGTTCCCCATCCCCACCCCTCAGGAAAATGTGATTTTGTAAAGACGAGAGAGTTTTTCTTCTTTGTCTCCCCATTAATAGCACTGCGCCTATCACATGTAAGCATTTAATAAATGCTTGTTGAATTTAATTAAAGCACAGACAAATGGGAAGGAATTCAGAGGAGCCCCTCCAGACTGGCAAACTGAGGACCATGATATACCTGGTCCTCAGGTATATGGCAGAACCTGGAGAACCGGGAGAAGATTAGTTTAAAGACTCAGGGAGGAAGGATATGATGACTCTCTCCAAATATTTAAAGTACAACATGGAAGAGGATAATAACTGTCAGAGGCCATAGGTGAACACAGATCCTCAGACCCTAAAGTCAGTGAGCTATCTTTTTAAATTTATTCATATTTTAATTTATGAAATTAAAAAGTGTGATTTCCACTATACTGTCTTGCTCCCTGAGGTCCCTTCTGAGACTCTACAATTTCCCCATCCTCTAGCTAATCCATACCCTTCATTTTATAAAAAATAAATGAGTCTGGGGGAAACTAGGTGGTGCAGTGGATAAAGTACTGGTCCTGGATTCAGGAGGTCCTGAGTTCAAATCCGGCCTTAAACACTTGACACTTACTAGCTGTGTGACCTTAGGCAAGTCACTTAATCCTCATTGCCCCCAAATAAACAAACAAATAAATAAATAAATAAATAAATGAGTCCCAAAGAAATTAAGAATCTCAGGATCATAACTTGTTAGAGCAGAAAGAGACTTTGGAGACAGTCCTAACTCTTCTTTTACAGGTGTGGAGAATTGGGCCAAGAAAAAAGAAGGGATTAGGTCAAGGACACACAGCTGCTCAGTGACTGAGACTAAGAACAGGGAGCTAGGTCTCTTGACCCACTGCTCCTTTCAGTAGGTGAAGGGGCTTTCCTAAAGGGAAAGTGGATGGAGAGATACCAAAGATAAAATTTACCTGCTTAACAATTTGCTCAAGGTTCAAAGTGTCATTGTAAGGAAAAAGGAAGACGTCAAGGAATTGGCGGGCACACAGACATCGCTGCAGCAATGCAGCATTTAACTTTCAGCCCACTGAACCCCATTACCTCCTCTAGCAAAAATCAATTGAATAGCTGGAAATTTAGGTCACGCTTGTCCAGTTCAAGTCTGTGGAAGGAGCATTCAACAGTAATCACTTTCCTCCCACGGGCATTACTGTAAGAAGTGGCAAGTCTCAATGAAATGGTGAGAAGTCTGAGTCCTTTTCATCTCTTTCACCACAAAGGCCTGATGTTGTCAAACTGAAACAGCTTTTCCCCATATCCCCATTGTGGCTGGAGCTGAGAGACAGTTCTCAGACAGCCTGTTACCAGCTAGTCTCTGATGCTCCTCATCTTCCATCAAGGACCTATTTGTCTGTGGCTCTCCAAT
The DNA here is from genome assembly GCF_019393635.1 of Dromiciops gliroides. NCBI lineage: Eukaryota > Metazoa > Chordata > Mammalia > Microbiotheria > Microbiotheriidae > Dromiciops > Dromiciops gliroides. The sequence continues at coordinate 270,585,503 of NC_057864.1, forward strand.
TATAACTAACATAACAATGTCATTAACTCCCATTATTATGGTGATTTAAGATTTGCAACTGCTTGATTCAGTTTCCTCTTCTGTAAAATTAGAGGGTTGGAACAACAGCCTCTAAAGCCCCTTTAAATGTGTGGTTCTATGATTCTATTCTCTGCCCAACCCCATTTTGGAGTTGAGGAAAATGGATCTCAGAGCAGCAAAGTGCCTTATAAACTCCTAAGGTAGATTTTCAGGGCAGGTCTTCTCGACTCTAATAATCTATTCTAGAATAGCTAGGTGACACACATAGTGTGGATTAGTGAGTCAGGATTGGGCATCAGGAAGACCTCAGTTCATCTCCTGCCTCAGGCACATACTGTTATTAGCTGTGTGACCCTGGGTGACTTAAACTCTCTGAGCCTCAGTTTCCTCATCTGTGAAATAGGAATAATAACTGCACCTCCCTCACAGGGTTGCTGTGAAGGTCACACAACATACAAAGCACTTTGCAAACTTTAAAGTGCTATATAAATGCTAGCTATTTTATGCACTGAACAACACTCTCAAATTTTTCCCTTCAAGTGGAAGGTAGCCATAATTCCAACACCCTCAGTTGATATACTGGTTGGTTTTACTAAAAAAAATTTTCCTTTTTAAAATTTTTTTATTCATTTCTTTTTATTAGTTACAAAGGAGGGATCACTGGGTATGGAAGTAAGGTAGAATATAATTGGAAATGAAGGAAATTTTTTAAGATAGTAATTTTTTTTGAACAATGATTTACCACCCAATCATTTCTACCATCAACTCTCTATTATTGGATACGATATTGGAATGATTTCTAATGGCACATGTTCTGTTTAATTGAAAAGTGACCCATGAAAGGATTACTAAATTTCAAAGATGGAGAATCTCCCCAAAATGTCTTTAATGCAGAAAATATATTGATTAAATTTTAATTGTGCTATACCTATTTTGCCTAATAGTAGCCATATGTAGGGTAGGGGGAGAAATTTTTTCATGATATTTTTATTGTATATTTTAAAGGAATTTTTGCATAGTAGGTTTGTAGTTTCAAGTACAATGGCCTTTTTATTGTGCTTTGTTATAGAAATGCTTGTTTTATTCCATAAATTAAAAATATTTTTTAAAAAATTAATTATATTTCAATGACAAGAAGAATTCATTCATTCAGAAAGCCTTTAATAAACACCTACATATTCTTTTTTTTTTTTTTTGCAGGGCAATGAGGGTTAAGTGACTTGCCCAGGGTCACACAGCTAGTAAATGTCAACTGTCTGAGGCCGGATTTGAACTCAGGTACACCTGAATCCAGGGCTGATGCCTTATCCACTGCACCACCTAGCTAGCTGCCCTTACATATTCTTTTATCCAAAAACATTGGCCTCCTGGCTATTCCACAAACAAGACATTCCAACTCTCAATTCTAGGCTTCATGAACAATCCTTTCTATTTTATATCTAGAAATGTTCATTTTCTTCATATTTGTTAAGTTCAGAATAAATTTTAAGAAATTTTAAACAAGGGGGAAAAAACCCCTCACCTGTTTGATATTGAAAGTCCCCACAACCAGGCCTCTTCCTTTCTTTCCAGTATTATCATTCATTCCTTCTGTCCCATACTCTACTGTTCAGCCATACAACGCTGTTCACACATAACACTCCGTCTCCCATCTCCATGACTTTGTACTAGCTGACCTCTCCTACCATGCTTTCCTTCCTGACTAGGTGGTATAATGGGTAGAGCACTGGACCAGGAATCAGAATGGCTGTGTGACCCTGGGCAAGTTACTTAACCTGTTTACCTAGGTTTTCCTCATCTGTAAAATGGGGATAATAATAATAAGCATCTGGCTCCCAAGATTGCTGTGAGGATCAGATAAGATAATAAGTTGTATAAATAATAAATAAATTGTATGATAAATGAATAATAAATCACATAATAATAAATTATAGAGATAAATTGTATAATAATAAATAAGCTATTCGATTGCATAATAATAAACGGGATAATAAATTGATCAATAATATATGATATAATTAATTATAAAGGGCTTAGCACAGAGTTTGGCACATATTGAATGCTTTATATTTCACTATTATTATTATTATTATGGAATCCCTGACTTCCTTCAAGACTCCACTCAAGCTCCATTTTCTGGATGAGACCTTTCCTAATCCTCCAGTCTCCAGCCACTAGTGCCATCTCTTTGAAAATTACCTTGTATTTACTTGTGTTTTGTAGATAAGTACATCTTATCTCACTCATTAGAATGTAAGCTCTTTGAGAGCAAGGACTATTTTCTCATGTATAAAATGGGTATATCAACTCTTTCAGGACACACCTCATAAGGTTGTCATAAGGCTTGAGTGAGGAGGTGTCATATGTAATGCATTGTACGTGTATTTAAAGGAAACTTAAAACATGACATAAATGTAGGTTACCATCATTAACTAGATGAAAATTGAAAAATCCAACCAGTCATATTATTTCCAAAGATCCAAATTTGGGACCCTGCAGATACAGTTAGACAAGGATAAGAATCACACCCCTCCACATACACACCCCTCCACCACCACCACCACCACCCCTTTTCATGAATCTCACTCAGGCTTGAGGTTGCCTCAGATAAAAATCAGGTAATGGGCCTGTGGCCTGTGGGGATAACCTGTACCTTTTAGTCCAAGGGCAAGGAAATAGCAGATGTCCTCTGCCTCCTAAAACTCTTGCCAAGTGGCTCCATGTCTCACAGTAGCAGGTCATCAGCTTTGATGTGGCCACACCTGGATTTGTGCAGCCAGACTCACCAAGACAGTCCCACTATGAACCTGCTTCATTTCCTAGATATCCAGCCTCACAGCCTCTGGCATTCCTTTCTGTCAAAGCCAAGTGAAAGTGGTTGTGGGAATGGTTACATGGCTTTTCCTGTTGTCACCACTTGTCAAGTCACGTGAAGCCCTCACCTGCAGGTTCTGTGGAGGACTGTGGTGTACTACCTACAGAAAAGAAGCAGTGGGGGCAGCTAGGTGGCGCAGTGGATAGAGCACCGGCCCTGGAGTCAGGAGTACCTGAGTTCAAATCCGGCCTCAGACACTTAACTCTTACTAGCTGTGTGACCCTGGGCAAGTCACTTAACCCCCATTGCCTCACTAAAAAAAAAAAAAAAAAAGAAAAGAAAAGAAGCAGTGAAACCACAGAGTGAGCTCCGTGAAGTCAGAAGTCTTAGCATCAGAGAATCAAACAGCGGGAAGAGATCCCCAAGTCTCTAGTTAGAATAAAGCACGTCTCCAGTGTGGTACAGAGGAAAGATAAAACAAAACAACACTACTGGGTTTGGAATCAGAGGCTCTTTAGCTCCCATCCAAGTTCTGCCATTTACTTTAACCCGTGTGGCCTTGGACATGTCACATCCACTTTGGGTCTCAGTTTCCTCTTACAATTCATAAACTCCCTCGGCTCCATATTGTCTCCAAAATCAAATATAAAATTCTCTCTTTGACTTTTCAAGACCTTCATAAGTTGGCCCATCCCTACCTTTCCACCCATCTTACACCTTACTCCCTTCTACATATTCTGCTACCCCGTGATACTCACCCTCTCACTGTTCTTCACACATATCCCAGCTCCAGGCATTTTCCCTGATGGTTCCCCCATGACTTTTTCATGTCTGTCTCCTGAATTCTCTTCCTTTCTTCAAGTCTCAGAGGTAATCCTGCCTTCTACAAGAAACCTTTCCTTAATGCTCACATCTTCTCTATATCTCCAGTTTATCCCATATAGATCTTGTCTGTACAAAGGTGCTTGTATGTTGTTTTCCTCACTAGACTAAGCTCCTTGAGATCAGGGATTGGTGGGTTTTTTTTATTACTCTCTTTGTATCTCCAGTGCTTAGCATAATGCCTGTCCCATAGTGGACACTTAATAAATGCTCATTGACTTGACTCTAATATCTCTTTCAGCTCTGAATCTATGATTCTTACACTAGCCATCTTAGGCTATCTTTTAACTTAGAACACCTACACCCCTACAGTGACCACATTAATTTCTAAATACACTGCTTCCCTTAAAATGAAGAACAGATAGAGAAGAGAGTCACTAACTATACCCAACCTGCCTAGGATGATTTTTCAAATGGTTTGGGGCAACATACAGGCTGTACACTTAGCAAACAAATGTGTTGGCATAGAATAAAATTGTTTGGGGCAGGAATACTTGAATATTTAACTCAGTTCCATTCTTTTGTTTTGTTTGGCATTAGCCTTTTGATTCCAGATTTTGTTTTCAAACACTCATTTTGTTTTTCTTTTCTTTTTGAGGCAATCAGGGTTAAGTGACTTGCCTAGGGTCACATAGCTAATAAGTACCTCTGAGTCTGGATTTGAACTCAGGTCCTCCTGACTCCAGGGCTGGTGTTCTATATCCACTGAACCTCAAATCCTCATTTTGGAGGGGAAATTTATTTTGATAAAAGTCTCCTAGAGAACTTCCTCATGGGAGTGGGAGCCAGAAAGTAGGAAAGGGAACAAATATGTGAAAACCAGGGTTCTGAATCTATTCATACAGTTCAAATGCACAGGGAGAAAGTGTTTTCCTAAGAAGGGTAACTATGGGTGATTGCACAGTCAAGGACTTCAAAACCTATGATGTCTATTAGTTCCATAACCCCAAAGACTTCAGTGTGGGCTGCAGAAAATCAATTCAATGAGCATTTATTAAGGTCCTATTATATGCCAATCACACACTTTTTTGCAAAATGGATAATATGGAAATATGTTTTGCATGATTTCACATGCATAATTCATATCATATTGCTTGCCTTCCTACCAGTGATTTTAAAAATTAGGATGGAAAGAGGGTTTTAAGGTCATTGTAGGGGTGTGGCTGTTGTAAGTTAAAGGAGAGTCTATTGGCCCCAAAGGGACAAGTAGCATCAATAAGCAGAAGACAAATTTCAGCTCAATATAAGAAAAACCCTTCCAATTAGATGTATCTACAGATGTAATAGGCTGTTTCAAATGGTATGGGGAGGTTCTGGAGAGAGGGAAAGAATTTGGAACCAAAACATGTTTTTGAAATTGTTAAAAATAAGTAATAATTTTGAAAAAAAATAAGTACATTATAAATTCTTTACCTTACTTTCAACATTATCTCACTTGTCCATGCTTCTTTTTCAATGTCTTTCTGTTATTTTCTGGGAATTTTTTCTAAAGTTTCAATGGGGGTGCAGCTAGGTGGTGCAGTGGATAGAGCACCGGCCCTGGAGTCAGGAGTATCTGAGTTCAAATCCGGCCTCAGACACTTAACACTTACTAGCTGTGTGACCCTGGGCAAGTCACTTTACCCCCAATTGCCTCACTAAAAAAAAAAAAAAGTTTCAATGGCTCTCTTTATCATCATGATTGCCAACCCTTCCTCTATATATCTCCATCTCTTGCCTCGGTTAACAGAGAGAAATAGATAGATAGATAGATAGATAGATAGATAGATAGATAGATAGATAGATAGATAGATAGATAGATAGATAGATAGATAAAACAGAGAGAAAGAAAAAATAAAACCCTTGTAATATAAAAGCATCATCAAGAAAATCTAATAAAAAATAGTGGCCATGTCCAAAAATGTCTTTCTTTTCTTTCATTTGTTTTCAATTAACAAGCACTTATTTTCTTCACCTTTGACTATAAGTAGACACATTCTCTCTTTCTCTCTCTCTCTCTCTCTTTCTCTCTCTCTTTCTCTCTCTCTCTCTCTCTCTCTCTCTCACACACACACACACACACACACACACACACCCCACACCCCACACCCCACACCAGGAAAAAAAAGAAAAACAAAACACTTGTAACAAATATGGATAGAAAAGCAAAACAAATCCCTATGTTGTCCATGTACAAAAATGCGTGTTGTATTCTGCATATTTACTCTATCTTAACCTCTCTGTCAGTAGATAGGTAATATTCTTCATTATCGGTCCTCTGGAATCACAGTCAATAATTGATTTGATTACAGTTCTTAAGTCTTTCAAAGCTGTTTGGTTTTATAATATTGTATTATAGTATAAATTGTTTTTCTGGTTCTGTTCACTTTGCATCAATTCATACAAATTTTCCCCAGATTTTTCTAAAACCATCTCCTTCATCATTTCTTATGGCACAAAAACATTCTATGAGCACCACCACCACCACCCTTTGGTCTCCTGTTTTTTACAACTACGAAAGGAGTTTCTATCCATTTGTTTGCACTTATTTATGGTTCCTTTTCCTCTTGATTTGGTTTTTTTGAAGTATAGGTCTACTACTGATATCCTTGGGTCAAGGGCTCCCATTTGCTTCCAAGGAATGGTGCACAGTCAATGAAAATGCACAGTTAGGAGATGGAAATGTGCAAGGAACAACAAGGAGTCAGTGTCATTGAATCATAGAATTCATGGCAGGGAGTAAGGTACAAAAAGACTAGAAAGGTAGAGGAGGTAGGTTATGAGGCAGGCTTTAAAAACCAAACAGAAGATTTTATATTTGATCCTGCAGGTAACAGGGAACCACTGGAATTTTTTTTTAATAAGGGAGGTGACATGGTCAGATGCACTTCAGTAAGATCAATTTGACTGCTATGGAGAAGATGGCCTGAAGTGGAAAGAGACCTGAAGCAAGAAAACCAAGAAAAAGAATATTGCAGTAGTCTAGGGGTCAAGTATGAGGGCCTGAAGCAGTATGGTGGCAGTGTCAGAGAAGAGAAGGGGACATATACAAGAGATGTTACAAAGTTATAAATGGCAGGACTTCTTTCACAATGTGACTAACATAGAAATATGTTTACATGATTGCACAAATATAATCTATATCAAATTGCTTACCATTTTAGGAAGAAGAGAGGAGAGGAAGAAAAATTTGGAACCCCCAAATTTTGTAAAAATGAAAGTTTAAAATTGTCTTTACATATAATTGGAAAATATAAAAATACTATTAAAGAAAAAAAAGAAATGTCAGGACTTAGCAACAGATTGCATATAGGGGAAGAGAAAGTTAAGGATGACATGTAGGTTGTTATGAGCCTGACTGACTGAGAAAATGGTGGGGATCCCCTTTACATTAAATGAAAGTTAGAAAAAAAAGGAAAATTAGGAAGAAGGGAGGGCTTAGGGTAAAGATAGTAAGTTCAGTTTTGAATATGTTGAGTTTAGGACATTTACAGGACATACAGTTTAAAATGTCCAAGAAGCAATTGGAGACGTGAACCTGGAAGTCAGGAGAGAGGAAAAAAGGTCTTTTAATTAACTGCTAATCCAGAATTCCATGGATATATTAAAAGAGCAATCCCTACCCCATTAAGTATCTTCTTCCTGTTGACTCTGGAATCCAAGGTCCCTGGAGATTCAAGTTGGGAAGTATGCTTGTCAAGAAAAGCTCATTGCCTCCTAGAAATGCCTGTGCCTGAGATGAGGCTGCCTCTCATTTATGTCTTCTTTCCTTTGGCTTGGGGCCTTGTGAGCTATCCAAAAATAGCTCCCATCTTCTTCTTCCCAGGCACCAGAACAACCGGCTACCAGGGGACTTGTGCCAACAGTAGTAGCAAAAGCAGACAGGCTAAAAGGAAGAGGGTCACCCTAAGAGGAAGAGAAAACACTGGAGAGTATTACAGCGTGCAGTGGGAGTGAAAATGTAAAATGGCTAATAAGCAGCATCTCTGACCCCTTTGTTGGGGAGAATCCTTAGAATGGTACCAAAAATTGTATTGTCCCTGAAGTCACTGGGCTGGAGCCATGAATCAATAACTGTGAAAATGAGGATCCTTCTTCCCCTGTTAAGGGGCATGAAAATGAATACACTTCAAGGATAGAGAAAGAGACCACAACAGAAATTTCCTATTCCCCCAACTTTTATGCACTTATTCTTTTAACTATTTTATACTAATTTTGTATTTAATCAGAATGTACTTATCTTGGTGGCTAGTTTTGTACTGCTCAATTTAGGCCATGAAGTTTAGTGATTGGGGTCCCTTCCTGCTCTTTACCTACCGTCATGATTTGCCTAATTTAATTTGTAATGGAACTTTGTGCGTGCCCAGATCACCTAAGATGGAGACACCAGTATGGGAGACAGCAGGGATCTGCTTCTAGGAGATGTCCTGCACTCCCCTATCACTCCTTCCAATGACAAAATACCCATAACAGGCTGCATCTCTAAAACTACCAGCCTGGGACAGTCTCTCCCTTTCCAGACGCATAGAGATGAAGAACTTTTGACCTCACAACAGCACGAATGCCACGTACTCAGCCGGGTAGAGGAAATGTGCCCTTCCCCCTCTCCCTTATTGACCCTGTCACCCTGTTTCGTTTGTCCTTTCCAATTATAGGCACAGCCAGTGAAGTCTCTGTACTAGGGAGCTCCAGTCATGGTGATTTTGGACACAGCATTCCAGGCCAGATGTTGCTGCCAGGCAAGCAAAGAAGGCCTGAGAAGGAAGTGAGCCCAGTATGGGATTTGGACTTGGAACTTGGTGGGACCAAACTAGTAGGAACTGAGTTAAGCTGGTTTTGTTTTTTGTTTGGGGGGGTTTTGTTTTTGTTTTGTTTGGGGTGTTTTGGTGTTATGGGAGGCAATCAGGGTTAAGTGACTTTGACCAGAGTCACACAGATAATAACTGTCCAAAATTGGATTTGAATACAGATCCTCCTGATTTGGGGGAACTGAGTTAAACTGTGAACCTAATCCCCTCTCTTCCCCAGAGACTAAAAGGGTTTAAGGGAGGATTATGCTCCCCCAAATGTTGGAGGGAATGTTTGTGTGTTTGTTTTTGCTATACTTCTGAAGTTAAACTTAATCTTGTTCGATGGTCAAATGAAAATAAGGTTATGGGGACCCTCTAAAATTAGCTCCCATATTCTGTGGGGGCTTGAGTGAATGACAGAGACTTAAACATCCCCTTAAAGGGTACTGAAGAACCATGAGGTTGGGGTAAAATGTAGTACACCTTACCTTCAGGCAGTGGGGACCAGAGTAGTCACTGTTATACATTATTAGTTCAATCAACTAAGAGGCAAATGTCCAGGCCTCCTTGGGATATTTGCAGTCTCTTTATGAGGGCTATTGATTAGCCATTTTTACATTTCTGCTTCCACTAAGCACAATCCAGTCATCACAAGTGCACTCTGTCTCTCTCTTTCTGTTACTATCTCTGTCTTTGTCTCTGTCTCTATGTGTGTGTGTCTCTCTCTAGGAAGGGATGAGCCCATGGCTTTCAGCTACATGGTGTGAATTACAACCCTGCTTGACTCTTCATAGTGTTTAGAGAATCACCCTTGCCCTCCAAAGTCAAGAGGAAGAAGATGCTTCAGGTCAAGGAATCACTATGAACCCCTGAATCATCATAGTTAACTGGAAGCAGTCCAAGAATGTCTGTACATGCTCTGAAATTGCAGTGGGAGGGGGAAGGTGAGGAAAGGGATTGGGACCAACTGCCCCTCTATCACACAGTATCTGGAAGCAAGCCCATCCCAGGCTTCTATTTACTTGCCTGGAATTCTGGCTAAGCATGCCCCGTAGAGGATCTAAGGAAGTGCTACACCTCAGCCATGTAATAAAGATGGCTGGCTTAACAAAACAATTTTAGGAATCACCTTGATAACTTGGAAAACTTCCAGCAATGACAAGTTTAATGAAGGGCTATCAAATTCATGCCATCTAAAGAGTAGTTAAAGGGACAGGGGATGTTTATAATGAAGGAGAGAAGACTCAGGGGGTACCTGAGTATGTGAGGGGCCGTCATGTGGAAGATGATTGGGGCATAACTAAGGCAATTAATCATAGGAGTTGCAAAGAATGTAAAGGAAAACTTCCTAACAATTAAAGTTATCCCAACCGTCCCTCCTCCAAACATCCCGATTTCTGCTAAGGGCACCACCATCTTCCCAGTCATCCAAGTTCCCAACCTCAATGTCATCCTCAGTTCCTCAATGGCACTTATCCCACAATCCAATCTCTTGCCAAGTCACAGTCACCACCTCGGTGCAGAGCCTCATCGTCTCATGCCTATCAGATGCAAAAGCTTTCTGGTTGGTCTCCCTGTTTCAAGTCTCTCCCTGCTCCAAGCTTTCAAATTGATCTTCCTAAAGTGTAGGTCTAACCGTGGGACTCTCCTACCTGATAAAATCCAGTAGTCCCATATTACATCCAAAATCAAATACAAAACTCTCTATTTGCTTTGTAAAACCCTTCATAACTTGGCGCCATCCTTCCATTCCAGTCTTGTTTTGTACATCCCTCCCCTCCATCAACTCTGTGATCCAACGACACTGGCCTTCTTCCTTATTCTCCAACAGGATACCCCATCTCCTAACTGTGGTCTCTCATTGGCTATCTGCCATGTCCGGAATGGTCTTCCTTCACACCTCTGTGTCCTGACTTCTCTGGTTTTCTTAAAGACTCAGTTCAGATTCCACTTTCTTGAGGAGGCTTTTACACACACACACACACACACATACACACACACACACACACACACTGCTAGTTCCTCTCCTCTTAGAGGACCTCCCATTTACACTCACATACATGCATATACATAGGTGTATATATGGGTGTATATACACATATACATACATATATGCATATACATGTACACATGCATATACATATAATTACATAGTTGTTGGCATGTTATCTTCCCCATTAGAATGTGAGCTCCTGAAGGCAAGGACCTCAGCACTTAGCACAGTGCTTGGCGCATAGCAAGCACTTAATAAATGCTTGTCTGACTGACTGACTAACAAAAGAGAAATGACCTGTCTTGGGGAATTGATGTGTTGCCCCACCCACCCACCCCTTGCTGGACGTCTTCTAGCTGAAGCCAGATGACCCCTTGTCTGATATTTTCTTTTTGTTTTTGTTTTGTTTTTTGTTTTTTTGTGGGGCAATGGGGGTTAAGTGACTTGCCCAGGGTCACACGGCTAGTAAGTGTCAAGTGTCTGAGGCCGGATTTGAACTCAGGTCCTCCTGAATCCAGGGCTGGTGCTTTATCCACTGCGCCACCTAGCTACTCCCTGATATATTCTTTAGGAGATTCTTGGTCAGGTGAAACTGTGATCTGAGGTCCCTTGAAACTCTGAACTACTATGTAAGAGCCAGGACCAAAAGGCTCATCAACTTAGAGGAAGGAAAGACTTTCTTCTATAGAGTTCAGCAAACTGCCTTTGATGGTTGAGGGTTCACCATTCTACCCCCATTAGGAAGTCAGAAGAGGAGTCAGCAATCTGACAACCTGAAAAGCTCAGGATCCCCTTCCCCCACTGTACCTGAAATTCTGCCATTTACAAATAACCTCCTCATAACCCCCTGCCACGGAAGCACAGGTTGAGGTTCTTCATAAGAAAATTTAACATGTTTTTAATATATGCAACTAGAACCAGGCAAGGGGATCTGAACACTTGCAGCCACACTGTCACCTTGTGGCAGGTGCAGGAATTGCATGCACCTGGTGATTGGCAAAAGACAATTCTCAACAAGGTGGTGACACTATCACTTCAGCAGGGGTTAGCCTTTGTAAGGTTTGTCTTGCCTTTCCCTATCCCATTTCAAGACACCCCTTCAGATCATTGGAACATGTTGAGATGCCTTAAATGAGCTTCCTAAATCACTGCTCTATATGCTTTGTGATGAAATAATGGGATTTAGCAGATACTCAAAGACCCACCTGGAGATTAATCTAGACTGATTGAATCAAGTGAGAGTGATTGACTGCTGATTAGCCTACTTCAAATTAACTGGATTGTAATCACACCTGGCTAGCCCTTAAGAAGGTATTGTTCTCAGAAACTAGACTGTGAACTCAATTTGAGAACACCTTCAAAACCAATGGATTTGGATGATGCCAACCAATCAGCTTGAAGCAGTGTGTAAGGACCGCCTCTGTTCCAGACCTATAAAAAGCTTCCACAATCAGCTTACTGGAGAGTTCCTGATTAAAGCAGGCTCATGGTAGAGGACTTGAGGAAGAACCCAACAAGGCTGGAACTCTAGGCTAGATAGGCCTTTCCTTAACTTTCTGAACTCCATGTTAATACCTGTATGCCTTAATAAATGTGTAATGCCCAAAGACTGGTGCTAAAGCTTCTAATTTAAGGCAATCACACAACATAGATTTTAAACATCACAGCTTGGAAATACAGAAAGAACATACAGAAAAACCACTCTCCTTCACTACAGAGGTGAGGGACTATGGGTTTGGAACACTACATATATTTTCAGACCTTTTTTTTGATGTATTAGTTATAGATATTTAGATAATTAATTATATATGTATATATACATGTATGTATAGTTAGCTAATTAGGTTTTTTTTTGTTTTTGTTTTTTGTTTTGTTTTGTTTTGTTTTTTTAGTGAGGCAATTGGGGTTAAGTGACTTGCCCAGGGTCACACAGCTAGTAAGTGTTAAGTGTCTGAGGCCGGATTTGAACTCAGGTACTCCTGACTCCAGGTCCTGTGCTCTATCTACTGCGCCACCTAGCTGCCCCTAGCTAATTAGTTTTGCTGAATTTTTTTCTCTTTTTTAATTCTTTGTCATAACAGATGGCTCTCATTGGGAGTGGGGGTGGTGAATGGAAGAGTAAGGATACACTGGGAAATGTAGGCAATATAAAAATGTCAGTGATGTAAAAAAAAGATAGCGATAAAATTATTTTAAAAAATAAGAAATCCTTTGTTTTCCATCAAAAGTCTCTCAATTTAGTCAGAAAAAGAGAACAGTACACAGGATATCAGAGAGAGAGCCAGAGGGAACCAGGTGGCTCAATGGATAGAGTGCTGGGCTCAAAGTCAGGAAGACCTGAGTTCAAATCCAGATACTGGCCCTGAGCAAGTCACTTCACTTCTACCTGCCTCAGTTTCCTCAACTGTAAAATGGAGACGTTAATAACACCTACCTACCAGGGTTGTTGTAAAGATCAAAGTGAGATAGTATCTGTAAAAGCACTTATCACAGTGCCTGGTGCTATATAAGTGCTTATTGCCTTCTGTCCCTCCCTCCACTAGTCTTATCTCTCCCGATGACTTCCCATAAAGGACACCTAGGTGGTACAGTGGATAGAGTGTTAGGCCTAGAGTTCAAATCTGATCTCATACACTTACTAGTTTATATCTTTGCCTCAGTTTCCTCAACAATAAATTGGGATCATAATATCAGCTACCTCCCAGGTTTTTTGGGAGATCAAAGGAGATAATATTTGTAAAGCATTTTGCATAGACCCTGGCATGTGAGCATTTAATAAATATTTATTTCCTTCCTTCCATATGACCTCTGGACTTTAGTCCCTAAAAGGGTATTCTCTCTGTAAAATGGTCCTAATATGTGCTTCCTCCTGTGGGAATTTATTTTGATTTGGGGACCCTGCCTTTGGGATGAGTTTAGAAAGCCTTAGGCCCTCAGGGTCTCTTCTGTGTGGGAGGTGCTGGTGCCCCTCCCCCTCTGCTTCAGCTGAGCCAAAAAGCCCAGTGGGCTGTACAAGACCCCAGGTCATACAGCTGGGGGGAAAAGCCCTCAGCTCCCTCCACCCTGAGCGGAGATATCTGAGAGATCCTGGGCTTGTCCAGGCTGGGCTCTAGCGTAGCCTGTGCTGAGACATGTGATGCTCGAGCCGGAGCCCTGGCTGGCAGATTAGTTTGGTTGGTGTGTGGATGCAAAAAGCCCCGAGATTTGAGTGGAGAGAAGAAAAGAGATATATAGACCTGGGGGTTAGACTAGAGGAGGTGGCAGACTAGAGACGGGGATACAAGGATACAGGAGAAGGCTAAAGGACTAGGAGCAGAGAAAAGAGAGGCCGAAGGGCAGACTGACAGAGCAGACAGACAGAAGGTTGGTGAGAGAGAAACACAGGGGTTCAGTGATGGCAGTAAGGAGAGGAAAGTTAGAAGCAGGGGGATTTACAAAGTGAAAGGGACTCAGAGTTAGAATAAAGGACCTGAGTGCCCTAAGGCAAGAGGCAGCTAAGGCCCTTATTGTATTAAAAAAGTTCCAGGGGCAGCAGGTGTAAGCTCCAGAAGGGGAATGAAGTTAGGTTATACATTTTGTTTCCCTGTATTCTTAATTTTAAATAGTATCTCATAAACTCTGCTTTGATTATTTAGTTAAGAGGCTTCTTAATCTTTTGCTTATCAATTTTGGGAGTGGAGCAGTGTGGTGGAACTTTATAAACGGCCCACATTAAATTAATAGCAGTCAGCCAAATAGTCAAAAGTCCCCAGATTAGGCCTCCAGTCAGATTAGCCCCCAAATTATCCATAGTCATTTTAAAATATTTTCACACTCCTAGAGATATGTGGACAGTTTATGAAATGATGGAGTTTATACAGAACTTTGAATTCTTTGGTAATACTTATCCTGTAAGTATACACTCCTAATCAGAAACAAACACATCAAATATGTTTTAAGTAATAATATTTTATTATATATTAGTTCCTCTTTTATCTCTTGATACATTAGTTTTACTCCTGAAATATATATATATTTTTATAAGCTTTAATCATAAATATGTGAACAGTTTCTTTTAAAACAGATATAAACATACAGCAGCTCAGATTAGCCTTTAAACACATTTAAAATTGAACAATATGCTTTCTGTTTCCTCCTGCCCACTGGCTGAATTTTTGTGATTTATGCTTATTCAATGATTAAGGGAATGAGGGAATGGGGTACATTGTGGAATTATAAATAGAGACAAAGAAACAGATGGGAATGGAGTATAACACAAGGGGAACTGGCTTCTGGAATAAAGGACTGAAGAGGTTAGGTCTCCTCAGGAACATCCTTCACTCATTTTCAAAATGGCGCCTAGCATTTAACAATATGATATCCTGGGTAGATTTAAATATAACACTGGTATATTTCAGAATCAAGCTGTGTTCCCTGGGGAGCCCCAAAGTGGTGCTCTTTTATCTAGAAGAGTTTTCAGAATTGTGCCCAGGTCAGATTGAATGTCTTAAAGACGGGAGTTAGTTTGGGTATGAGAGGGGCTGAGAGCTGTATAGCCAAGGGACTTTGGGAAGAATGTGAATTTCTCCTTAATCTCCCCAACTTCCCCAACTAAAGAGATCTCAAGCAACAGAACGGGTGATGGGGGTAACACAAGTGCAACCCACAGTCACCAGGATCTTCTCTAGTCGGAAGGAATGGGAGCAGTTCTGCCCTGGCTCCCTCCGGAGAACCAAGATCTCCTGCTTGATGGGCACCGAATTTTTCCCATTCTCTTCTTGCCCTTCAGCATTGATGCATCCCGAGTACCGGCACCTGGCCTCTGCAATCTCTGAAGGGAATCTGTCAGGGTCTTTGGTGATGCTGCAAGAGAAAAGCACACAGCACACAGGTAAACTCAGATGGAGTCAGGAAGGAAAGGTGGCTGATGTCCGGGCCTGGCAGTGACCTCTTGCCCTCACCTACCTAAAAGGTAGGCATGACCCACAGGTCTCCCAAACATTCATCTTTATGGCTTTCTGCTGATTGTAAGCGGCCCACAAAATAACACTGAATTTAGTGAGGCCAATGACAAGAGAAACTATCAAGCACAAGCTCTCTGAGACCTGGCACCTCTCCCTTAACAAGATGCATCAGGCATGGTGTTCTCACGGACATAGCTCCAACATCTTCTCTCTGACCCAGCTGCCTCTCAGTGGGGTCAGTCCCAGTGAAAAGGGAAGTGCTTACTGTCAAAGACCAATACAACCTTCTAAAACCTTCTAAAAGCTGGGAGATCTTGTGCCCAACCCCTCCACTTTCACAGACTTCCTCCATGTCCAACCTCCAGGAGATACTCAGATAGTGAAACAGAATTCAGTGATGTGTACCAGCAGACAAAAGCATGAGCAGACAATAAATGGGGAAAGTGATAGCGCTTACCTCCAAGGGTGGTTGTGAGGATCAAAGGAAATGCTATTTGTAAGCACTTAGCAGCCTGCGTTGGCACTAATATATGTAATATTATATATGTGTGTGTGCGCACATGTATGCATATGTATATATGTATGTGTATATGTATTGTATATATGTATATGAGTGTGTGCGTGCACATGTATGCATATGTGTATATGTATATATGTATATGAGTGTGTGTGTGTGTGTGTACATAAATGCTTATTTCTTTCCTTAAACAAAACTGTCCCATCCTATATTATGGGTAGGGAGTGAGCAGACGTGCTATGCTTTCTTAGTAAAGGCTTCACCCTATTTCTGGTGCTCTCACCCTATTTCCCACCTGCTTTAAGGACTGCAAGTGACCTTTCCAATCTTCTTGTGTCCAGGCAGGATGGTACACCACCCCAGACCAGGAATCATCTATCCTGCCATGAGGCAGTGTGGTTCAGTAGAAAGTCCCCTGAAACAGGGATCAAGAGACCCAGTCCCTGGGTTTGACATCCAGTTTTTTTGTTTTTGTTTTTGCAGGGCAATGAGGGTTAAGTGACTTGCCCAAGGTCACATAGCTAGTAAGTGTCAAGTGTCTTAGGTCAGATTTGAACTCAGGTCCTCCTGAATCCAGGGTCAGTGCTTTATGCACTGTGCCACCTAGCTGCCCCCGAGTCCCAGTTTTTAAAACTTCCTAATTATATGAATTTAGACAAGTCAGTTTTACTTCTCTAGACCTCAGTCTCTTCATCTGTCAAATAAGAAACTTAAATCAGATAATCTCGACAGTCCTAGCAACTCAGACAGTATATGAATTAGATTTAAAGATGGAAAGGGCCTTAGAGATTACCTAAATCCAATCCTTTCATTTTATAGAAGAGGCAGAGAGGTAACTACTGTGTTCTGAGTCACTCAGGTAATAAGGGGCAGAGAAAGAATTCAAACCCATAACTTCTGGTTCCAAATCCAGCACTCTCTCATCCTTCTCTCGAGGAAATCTCCCTGGATACTATTCCAGCTTGTGTCTTTACTGGTGAATTTCCCTTAAAATTGCCCAGTGTATACTAGCTGTGTGACCCTGGACAAGTCACTTAACCCTCATTGCCCCACCAAAAAAAAAAAAACTGCCCAGTGTTCTTCCTGCTAAAATAGAATATAATTCCAGATGACTATTCTATATTCAATGAAAATAACTCACCTCCACCTTCTCATATGGCTGAAGATTGTCACTAGATTTTAGATTAAATCATTTTGAAACCTAAACTTGATTCCTTAAGCCTTTTCCCATTTTGCAGATCCTTAATCATTTATCTTGCTCTTTGACTCATAATACTATTCTTGTCCAAAGCAGTATGGAGAATATGTGCTTTTCAGAAAAATCCATGACCCTACTTCTATGCAAAATAATCCTTACTTGTAATCCCAAGGAGAGAGGGAGCGGTTCTGGAAGGTATGTGCAAAGTGGATGCCCTGTTGTTGGTTGATCCCTTGTTGTTGGTTAACAATGCGGATGTCAACCTTCACACTGTTGCTTTCTACTGAGGGACAATTGATACCCTTCTGGGAATTTGTTCCTCTTTTTGTAATTTTCCAAGCTTCCACATTCCCGAGGAGAATAATCCCCAATACCATCAGCAGCAGTGATTCGAACTGAAAGAGAAAGAAGGGTATGCTTGGTTATAAACTGACTCCCTCTCATGACATTTAGCATGCTCAAAGGAGTAAAGATCAGTAAAATAAAAAATAATAATGCCTTCTTCTGTTCATGTGACAGACAGGTTATGGTACAAAGAGACAAATCCAAAAGTATCAGCCTGCCATTTACAGTCCTCTACTCCATAACCCCTACTAACCTTTCCAGTTTGGTCTCCCACCCTTTATACATTCTTTGTGTTGTATTACCCCGCCTCCTTGCTTTGCTCTCTTCCTGGAATGTCTTCCAAATCCCATATAAAAATTCTATTTTTCAAGACTCAGTTCCCATTATAATCTCAGATAGAAGTCATCTCTACTTTTTAAAATTCATATAGCGCATGTTGTCTTTCTGTTCCTCAAAGCACCTAGAAAGTGTCTTAAATACAGAAGATGCTTAGTGGATGGATGGATGGATGAATGAATGAATGAATGAATGAATGAATGAATGAATGAATGAATGAATGAATGAATGAATGAATCATGGTGTAGTGAGAAAGTTATTTATTAGATTTGGAGTCAAGAAAAGCTTATTCAAATCCTGGCTTTAGGGGCAGCTAGGTGGCGCAGTGGATAAAGCACCAGCCCTGGATTCAGGAGTATCTGAGTTCAAATCCGGCCTCAGACACTTGACACTTACTAGCTGTGTGACCCTGGGCAAGTCACTTAAACCCTCATTGCCCTGCCCCAAAAAAATTAATATAATTAAAAAATTAAAATCAAATCCTGGTTTTATCTGTGCAAACATAAGTCATTTAATTTCTCTGGGCCTTGGAATGAAAGGATTAGACTAGATCATCTATACAGATGATCCAGTCAAATCCATTCATTTTCAGATCTAAAATTCTATGCATCTCTTAAATCCCTATTTTCTTCATTATTTCAAGTTTCTGCGACTTTTTTCAGTTTGAGCTATTCCTCTAACAACACAGAAAGCAAGCCCCCATGACTTAGTAACCAGTCTTCATAAGTAGCCAAATTTTTTACCTTCTGACCTATCTGGTCATGGTCCTCTCTAAACTTAGCCAGGCTGGTCCTTATATGACAGACAAACATTCCATCACTAGGCTCATATCGAAAGCCTTTGAAGCTTAAGAGGGTCTGACAGAGTTCACACTGTGGGATACATCCTGAGGGGGTGTTGTGTCATAGTGGAGAGAAGGCTGGATTTGGAGTCAAGACCTGGGTTCTAATCTTACCTCACAGGATTGTCATGAGGATCAAATGAGATGATAATTCATAAAGTGTTTGGTAAACTTTAACAAGTTATATAAATGTCAGCTATAATTGTTGAGGATCCAGACTCACCTCTGAATTATGATGCAAAGTTTGAGAAAACCTTTTGTTAAAGACACTATCAATAATACCCTAATAACAACTATAATTAATAGCAATAATAATAAATAATATCATATACCCTGTAGAGCACTTTAGGCCTTTACAAAAAGTTTTCACATCTAATTTTTTGTTTTGATCAATCAAGCAAGATGCATTTATTAAGCACCTTAGTGCCAGGCACAAAGGATATAAGCACAAAGAATGAAACAATCCATACTCCAGAAAATTACATTCTAATGGTTGTTCACATTAATTCTGTGAGGAGAGTAGGGTGGGTATTATTATACCATTTTCCAGAAGATGGAATGGCTGACACCAGTTGGAAATAAGCATATGTATCCTCATCCATCCTCCAACTATTCTCCCTTACAGGAGCTTGCTGGAGCTACAGCCAACAAACTCCCAAGCTTCTGTCCATTCATTGTCATTATTATGAGCCACATGATATCACTCAATATTTGGAAAGTGGACTCTGGAAGATTCCAGACTAAGGGACTTTGAACCACCATATATAATCATGAATAACAGAAGAGCAGTTAGCTTAAGTGATGTGGGTGATTTCTTCTCTAGAGATCAGATAGGGTATGAAATCTAATGTAATGACATTTACCAAGAAGCCCTGATTCTAGAACACAAAACTGGTGGTTTATGTAAATCAAGCCGATGTAACTATTTGTCTTCTGAAGAACTCAAAGCAATTTATAGATAGGGATAGGAATGAATAATTATCTCCATTATGCAAATGGGGCAACTGAAACATGAGAAAGAGCACGTTGGCAATAATCATAGTTTGTATTTATATAGTGCTTTAAGGTTTGTAAAGCTCGTTATATAGATTATATCATATGATTCTCAAACAACCCTGTGAGTTGGGTGCTACCATCCAACTGTAAACCATAAAATGGTGATCCATTTTACAGATGAGAAAAACTGAGGCTCAGAGAAGGTAAATGACTGGTTCAGGCTCACAGTGAGTGTCTGAGGCAACATATTAACCCAGGTCTTTTTGACTTCTAAGTCTATCATTTATTCATTATGCCATGTTGTCTTTCTGTGGGGATATAACAAGGTCCTTATTTGATCTAGGCTTAGAGGTTTGGATTTCCATAAGAAAACTGAATTTCTCTGCTAACCCACGTAATAATTCAATTTCATTCAGTACCTACTATGTGACAGGCACTAAAGGTACAAAAGCACCTACTCTGTGCCAGGTATTAAAGGTCCAAACACAAAAATAGTTCCTGTCCTCAGGGAGCTCACAGTCTATTGCTTAAGCACTTTATCCAGGGAATAGATAGTAATGGACTGTCACTATGGGAATTGCCATGGACTATCCTTGCAGAGGTTGCCCGATCTATCTCTTGTAGCAAAAGTTTTGTACTTTTGC
Organism: Dromiciops gliroides; assembly: GCF_019393635.1. NCBI lineage: Eukaryota > Metazoa > Chordata > Mammalia > Microbiotheria > Microbiotheriidae > Dromiciops > Dromiciops gliroides. The sequence continues at coordinate 270,605,803 of NC_057864.1, forward strand.
TTCTAATCACATTCTATTGTCTCTGGTACTGGGAATACTCCTAGCTGACAGCCAGACTCAGACAGTCTCTAATCGCTGAGAAATGAGCCATGGAGGACAAATCTGTCCAACAGATTTTCTGGTGTTTTCCATAAAATGGATTTAAATTCAAAAACATTATCCTCCTTGCCCCCATTATTTCTTATTTAGTTAGTTATTTAGTTAGTTATTTTTGCGGGGCAATTGGGGTTAAGTGACTTGCCCAGGGTCACATAGCTAGTAAGTGTCAAGTATCTGAAGCCAGATTTGAATTCAGGTACTCCTGAATCCAGGGCTGGTGCTCTATTCACTGCGCCACCTAGCTGTCCCCCATTATTTTTTAATATACATACTGTTCTGTTTATAAAAGACAAGCTATTTTAAAGATAGTCTACAAAAGAAATCTGCAAAAGTAGAAATCACATCATATATACCACTACTACCATTAAATATGGGTAGCTAGGTTGCTCAGTGGATAGAGCAGTAGCTCTGGAGTCAAGAAGACCTGAGTTCAAATCCCCTTTCAGATACTTCCTAGCTGTGCTACCCCTGACAAATCACTTAGCCCTGTTTGCCTCCATTTCCTCACCTATAAAATGAACTAGAGGAGGAAAAAGCAAACTACTCCAGTATCTTTGCCAATAAACCCTGAAATGGGGTTACAAAGAGTTGGACAAGACTGAAATGACTCAACAACAACACACCATTAAACATGGTCATGGTCCATGCTGCCATAGTATTCTTTTTTTTAGTGAGGCAATTGGGGTTAAGTGACTTGCCCAGGGTCACACAGCTAGTAAGTGTTAAGTGTCTGAGGGTGGACTTGAACTCATGTACTCCTGACTCCAGGGCCAGTGCTCTATCCACTGCGTCACCTAGCTGCCCCCATTTTTTTTTTTTGCCGTAGTATTCTAGTAAGTATTTCCTCCTTCCTAGTACAGCAACCCAATCCAAAAGACAAGATGCTGGGTTGTGTAGAGTTTTCAATTTGGAGTTTGGTTCAACACCCACGTTTGTCATTTTCTAGGAGTATGAATTTATGCAAATCACTTCATGTCTCTTGGCCTCAATTTTCTCAGCTATAAAATGGGAGCATTGGGGGGGCAGGGGGATTATATACATACTACCTACCTCCCAGGCTTAACAATCCAATCAGATAATGCATATTGTAATAGTAACTCACATTCCCTATAGTACCTTAAGCTTTACAAAGCACCTTCTTCCTCACAACCATTCAGTAAAGAAGCTGGTACACATATTATGCCCATCTTACTGATGAGGAAACAGGTTCAGAGACTGTAAGTAGTTTTTCCATGATCACCCACATTACAAGTGTCAAGCTAGAGCTCAAATCTGTCTCCTGTCACCACGTCAAGTATTCTCCTTGATGCACCATGTCCAATGTAAGCCACCAAGTCAACACTGAAACATAAGGAGGAAGATAGGGTGCATCTACTCCTAATTCTAGCTAATAGAAGGGCCCTCCCATCACTGAGGACTGCTTCACTTTCCATAGCACTAGCATCCTACCAAGGGCAATAGGAAAATGCTAAAGCATCCCTACCACCTATGCAAAGAGCAAAGGTCTCCCTCCTATTACTCTTTCCTTCAGAGTTTTATGATGAGCTTATATACAATCAGACGTGAATGTTAGGACTAAATTACTATGGGTAGGTACAAAAGGAAAGCAAAATCACGTGTAACTGGTTTTCTGAGAGCTGGATTTTTGTGAGGGCACCTAAGTTTAAAACCACTCACTAGCTGCAGAACCACAAACAAGAAAAAAGTCTGTTTTCTCCTTTGTTAAATGGGCATAATAATACACAACTTTCCTTATAGAGTCATTTTTAGAAAAGTATTTTGTTAAACTTAAAATACGGGGGCAGCTAGGTGGCGCAGTGGATAAAGTACTGGCCTTGGATTCAGGAGTATCTGAGTTCAAATCCAGCCTCAGACACTTGACACTTAACTAGCTGTGTGACCCTGGACAAGTCACTTAACCCTCATTGCCCCACCAAAAAAACAAACAAACAAACAAACATAAAATGCTATAGGGGTGTGTGGGTAGGTGGGTGTGGGTGTGTATGGGTGTGGGTGTGGGTGTGGTATCCTACTACCCCTGGCCCTGAATCAAGCCTGTGAGTAATAAAAATTAGTAATCTTTCACACTGTACATTTTACAAAATCCTCTCACTTAACAGTATTTCCTACAACTCTCTCAACTTCCAACGTAACTAGTACAAGTATTGGTTTCTCTCTTTTAGAGATGATGAAACAGATTCAGATGAGTCAAGTAAATTATTCAATGTCACATGGCTGAAAGTGATGGAATTATACTCAAATGTAGGCCCTTTTTTCCTCCAAAGTGATGCTCTGCCCATAATACCTTACCTGGTTATCCTTTTTCTTTTCTCCCTCTAAAAACAACCTGATCAAACACTACTAATCATCATAATAATCAGAAAAATACAGGAATAACTCATTTTTCTATAATGCTGTGAAATTTTTAAAGCAGGTATTATTCTATCCATTTTGCAGATGAGCTAGCAAGTGGCAAAGCAAAATCTGTTACATCTTTTAATGAAGTCTTTAAAAAACAGTCTTGATCAACTTCATCCTACAGAGCTCAGCTTTACTGACTATGAGGAGGAAATTACAATACTCACCATCCTTGCACGCTTCTGGAAAGCCATAGTGGTCCTCCTCTGGAGTTCAACCTAGCGTTTAAAGCACTTGGGTGGTATATGTATGTATGTGTGTGTGTGTGTATGCATATATGTGTGTGTTGTACCCTTTATATCACTGGCTCCTTTTATAGTGTCTGTAAAGCAATCACTGCCCTATTTCCCCTAACCTGTTTCTCATCTTAGAGCTGTGGTTAACTTAGAATTGCTGACTAACTTTCTTTTTTTTCAATTCTACTTTCTGAGGGGTGGAAAAGGGAGACTTGAAATGCAAAGGATGACGGCAGAATGCTCAAATCTTTAATCACCACCCCCACTTCCACCTTCAGTGTGTCACGCTATAACAGAATCCTGAAGTGTCTGATCAACTGTAGAGATGACCCAAGTTCCAAATTGCTGTTTTCCTTTCTGTATTTACCTAACTCACTAACTCTTTCCACATATTCTCTGCTCTATTTTCTTACCTTCAAGAGGCATGCAAATGTTAAATGTACATTATCTCTTTCAGAGAATTCTTAGCATGAAGCTAGAATAGAAAAATCACTGGCCCCATTTTAAGGATAGGGAAACAAAGTTTCCAGAAAAGTGAAATAAGTCAATGACTGAACCAGAAGTAGGACTCGGGAGGACCTTTCTGGGCTTTGTTTCATGGTCTACCTCAATAATTTCTGATTTTTAATTCAATGGACAGAGTATAGCTACACTCAATAAAATTGGCTTATTTCATCAATAGCTTAACTGCTGCTATGTGAAAGAAATGGGCCTGAAAAGTAGGGTGGCATAATAAATAATACCCTGGAATTGGTAGCAAGAACTGTGTTCAAATACTACCCATGACACTTTAAGTAGCCCTGTGACCATGGGCAAATCACTCAATTTCTCTAAGTTTCAGTTTTTTCCCCTCTAAAATGGGGATAATAATACCCATGATACCCTTATCACAAGGCTGTTATGAGACTCAAGTGAGATAATGAATATAGAGTTCTTCGTAAACTTTAAAGCACTAAATAAAGGTCAATTATTATTATTATGGTATAAAATGTTTTCCTATGATGAAATCATTAATTCGCCTAAGGAAAACATTATCTCTGTCAAAGTAGTAATTTATTAAAATTATCTGCAAAATACAGGGAAGACTGTGAGCATAAGAAATTTAATATTTGTGAGACTGAGTCAATATGGTGGTTAGTTTTGCAGAACCACTTTTTCCCCCTCTCTTATTTTATTACTTTCTTACATGGGATGGCTCTGGGTAAGGAAGGGAAGAAAGATATTGGAAATGAAGATGATATAAAAACAAAAGATACTAGTAAAAATTAAAACCAAGAAAAGGAGAAGTGGTAGTTAAGTGAGTCACTTAAGGTCCCAAAGATAAAGTATCAGAAGAGACATTTGAACTCAGGTCCTTTGATTTCAGAGCCAGAACTCTAGTCCATATATCATGCCATTTCCCAGTTGGATGACCAGCTCATTGTGTCAGGAACAATGTTTTTCAGATTGCTTTGGATTCTTAGTCCCACTCACCCACCCCCACTACATCATGCCAATGATGATGCTCATCAAATTGAGTCTCCAAGAACCACCTATCACCCATCACCTGATGGTTCCCCTTTCTAACCAGAACTATGGGGACAGCTAGGTGGTGCAATGGATAAGGCACTAGCCTTGGATTCAGGAGGACCTGAGTTCAAACCCAGCCTCAGACACTTACTAGCTGTGTGACCCTGGGCAAGTCACTTAAACCCCATTGCCCTGAAAAAAAAAAAAAGAACTATGCCTGATTAAGGAGGAAAATATCACAAGCTGAACAGAAGCTATTTTGAGAAAAGGGGAATAGCTTCACACCAACTCCCCAACAATTGGACCTACTAACCCTATAGAAGAGGAAAGAAATTCACCACCCCTTATTAAAAATAGCAATACTGGTCTCTTGTGACAAAAATATGTATTTGTGAGATGACCTATTAGGGGTAGGGGAGCAGTTTGTAGCCATATCACAGAGTTTTTTCTCAGTGCAAAACAAATTGCCTCATATGAGCATGAAACTTCAGATGTAACCAACACCACATCAAGTCTGATTGAGCTAAAGTTCCCAGACCGAATCCTGGCATCTGTCTCCTCATGGCCCATATCCCACCTCATCATCCCTTTCAAGGGCTGCATTCCCTTACAGTGAAACCAAGGATAGGGAAAGCCACCTCTAGGACATGACAGAGCATGGGGACATCCACCATGACAATCTGTGGAAAGAGGAAAGAGATGATACCAGTAAGGAAATGAGCGCAATGTGATATCACAAGATTGTTGTCATCACATTATGTTTGTTGTACAATTTGAAACTTCAAGTGATTTTGAGTGTTTTTATTACACGTCTCAAAGCAATGAAATTACAATCGAGATAGGCTTAAATTCAACATGTTCAAAACTAAACTTAATTATCTTTCCACCCAAATCCTCCTGTATTCCTGAACAACCAAGTTTAAATCCTCAATGTGCTTGGTTTAAAGTAAGACAAAGAGAGACAGAGACAGAAAAAAGGCAGAGGCAAAGACAGACAGTGAGACACTGAGAGACATAGAGAAGAGAAAAAGAGAGAGAATAATACTTCCCCCCCCCCATTTTTTTTAACCAAAAAGTATTCCATGCTCAAGACATGTAGATTATATATGTAAAATAAGGGCCCTAGCCTATTTTATTTTGTTGTGCTTGTAGAGAGCAAAGAGTTACAGGAATCCTTGACATTGCTACCCTGAGGCACTATAAATGGTTTTCTTTCCTCACCCAAATCTTGTTGTCTCAACAAAAAATGGGAAAGAACACCTTCTCAACTTTCAGTACTTATTTTCAGAATGTTCCAGTCACAACTTGGTCACCTGCTCCTATCAAATATACCTTCACCAATCCCCTGACTTAGTACCTCCTCCCAGCATTATATTTGTTTCTCAACTCTGTACCATCCCTTTTTTTGTCCTTAGTCTTCTCAATCCATTTGTAAGACTACAAATTTTTTAGCTTTATTCAGCTTGCATCAAGAACAAGAACATGATAACTATTTCATGTCCATGGTGCAATTGGTCCTTCCTTGGCCAAGCAAGAAAATGCAGAGTATTGAGTCAATACTCATTTTTTTAAGTTATTTTATTTTATTAATAATAAACATTTTATTTATGGTTTAGAGTTGCAAATTTTATCACTCTTTCCCTCTCTCCCCTTTTTCCCTCCCTGAGGCAGTAAGCAATCAGATATGGCTTATACATGTGCAATTATGTAAAACATTACCGTATTAGTCATTTTGTACAAGAAAACTTGAATAAAAGAAAAAAAATGAAAGGAAGTGAAAAATAGTATGCTTCAGTCTGTGTTCAATCAATATCAGTTCTCTCTTTGGAGGTGGATAGTATATTTCATCACTAGTCCTTTGGGATCGTCTTGAATTCTTGTATTGCTGAGAATAGTTATCATTCAGTTTTTCATCAAACAATATTGCTGTCTCTGTATACAACATTCTCTTGGTTCTGCTCACTTTACTATACATCAGTTCACACAAGTCTTTCCAGGCCTTTCTGAAATCATCCTGCTTGTTCTTGTAGCACAATAATATTCCATCACCATCATATGCCACAGCTCGTTTAGCCATTCCCCAATTGATGGGCATTCTATTGATTTCCGATTCTTAACCACCACAAAAAGAGCTGCTATAAAAATTTTTTTAAGTATTTTAAAAAGCAAGTTTTTGAAGAAAAGTCAAGGGCATATTTTTTTTCCTTTGTCACTACTCTTTAACTGTTGTAAATAACCATTTAATCTAGCCCTGGTATACCTCTAGACTTGATTAAAAAACTGCTTTATAATTCTACCTATAAAATATAATAACAAAACTTCCTTATACTCCTAAATCACTATGTTAGAGTTTGATGCTTCCAGTGGTACAACAGAACCAGTTTAAATGAGCTCATAAGAACTGATCATTACATTTTCAATGTGAGCATATACACTACAAGTTAAGACTGAATTTATAATTTTATTGATTTCTAAACTTAAGAAAGTGAAGGAGAAAATAATAATTCAGATTAAACTTAGAAGTGTGTTGTCATGTATACACTCTCTTCTTTTTAGAAAGCTGGTTGTTAAATATTTACCAACTCATCTCTGGATACCTCCCAGGATGATTCAGAAACGATAAACCAGATTAGACAACCAAATACCTTTAATTTAGTTTGTACTCCATCATCAGTCATAAGTTACCTATTCTGTTGTTTCAGAGACAACTTCAGTTTGCTTTTCTCCTAGATCAGCTTATAAATCTGAGTCCCATACATCCTAACTTCCTACCACCAAAGAAGGGAAGTTGGGATGTATGGGTAGTCACTAGTTCATCTCCCCCTAAACATTATATACTTTCATTGCATAAGAGCAGCAATTAGAGCAATTAAAATTAAGGAAATATCCCATTGGCTGCCAAACCTAATCCCAACCTTTAATCCAAAAATTTTGAAAGCCTTATAATCATGTGTGTATTTTCCCATTCATAAAAGGATCCCAGTGACTGGGGATTTTTCCCCTCAGGTGTAAAATTCTCCTCCCCAACTCACTGACAATAGATATTTACATGATTTTTAAAGAAAATTTATGAAATTATGGAAAATGCTATCCACATCCAGAGAAAGAACTGACAGAGTCTGAATGCAGATCAAAACATACTATTTTCATGCATTGTAGGTAGATCTGTGAACTAGTCCAACCTCTCTGGAATGCAGTTTGGAACTATGAACAAAAAGTTACTAAACTGTGTATACCCTTTGACCCAAAAATACTGCTAATAGAGCTACACCCCAAAGAGTTCAAAAAAAAGGAAAAGGATTCATATATAAAAATTTTATAGTAGCTCTTTTTTGTGGTGGCAAATCAACCAGGTGCCCATCAACCAGGGAATAGCTGAACAAGTTATAGTATTTGGATGTGATGGAATACTATTGTGCTATAAAAATGAAGAAGAATATTGTTTCAGAAAAGCATGGGAAGACCTATGAATTGATGCAAAATGAAGTGAGCAGAATTAGAAGAATAATTTATATAGTAGCAGCAATATTATAACGAAGTTGCTATTATTATTGTGTGTGTGTGTGAGAGAGAGAGAGAGTAAGAGAGAGAGAGAGAGAGAGAGAGAGAGAGAGAGTAAGAGAGAGAGAGAGAGAGAGAGAGAGAGAGAGAGGCAATTGGGGTTAAGTGACTTGCCCAGGGTCACACAGCTAGTAAGTGTCAAGTGTCTGAGGCCAGATTTGAATTCAGATCTTCCTGAATCCAGGGCCAGTGCTTTATCCACTGAGCCACCTAGCAAAGAAAATCAACTTTGAAAGACTTAGTAACTCTGATCAACAGAATGACACAGTATAATTCCAAAGGACTCATGATGAAATATGCTCCCCACCTCCAGATAGAGAACCGATGGATTCAGAATGCAGAAATTTGTTTTGCATGACTATATATATATTTTTAATGAGTTTTGTTTTTCTTGCCTTCTAAATGGGAGGGGGAGAAGGGAGAGTATTTAGAACAGAAAATAAAATAAAATTGAATTTTTAAAAAAGATGAGTCCCTCAGCCTCTTAAGGGAAGCAGCCAATAGAGTTCTGGGAACTACATTTATCAATGAAAGGAGTTGAGATAAAGACACTCAAAGTCCCATGGCATCGAAAAGAGAACAAAATGTTTCCATCATTTTGATTAAGTGCCAAAGGAATGTACTATGTTCTGGTCTTGATATGTTAATATTAATGAGATTAGTAATTACTTGGAGCTTGAAGAAAAAGGATGTAGAGAAATCTACCAGAATGCTTCCCCCAAAAAAGGAAACAAACACTTAGTAGATCTCACTGTCTGGAGTAAAATAGAAAATCTTTCTATATTACCTGGCTTATATAGACACTAAATGAATGTTGTTGGGTTTTTTTAATGGAATGGAATAGAACCCAATTGAATAATTGAATTAAATTGTGGCTAGGGACAGAGATGAAAGCTAAGAGAAGAAAAAAGGGGGTCAAAACTCAGGAAAGTAGACTGCTCATGCAATTAGAAGAAAGTCCTAGACAGAACAAAGGAATAGATTCACAGATCTGAAACTAGTGGTAACCGACATTTATAGAGTAACTCTAGAGTATACAAAGTGCTTGATAGAAATGATCTCTTGAGGGTCTCACAACAACCCCTATAAGGTAGAGATTTAAAGTATTATTATCCCTATTTGCTGATGTGGAAACATGCTCATGGAGGTTAAGTGACTTGTCCAATTAGTATCAGAGGTGGAGTGGAAGGGAAGGGAGAGTGGGAAGGGAAAGAAAGGGAAGGAGAGAAGGGAAGAGAAGGGAAATGGAGGAAACAGAAAGGAAGGGAAGGGAAGGGAAGGGAAGGGAAGGGAAGGGAAGGGAAGGGAAGGGAAGGGAAGGGAAGGGAAGGGAAGGGAAGGGAAGGGAAGGGAAGGGAAGGGAAGGGAAGGGAAGGGAAGGGAAGGGAAGGAAGGGAAGGGAAGGGAAGGGAAGGGAAGGGAAGGGAAGGGAAGGGAAGGGAAGGGAAGGGAAGGGAAGGGAAGGGAAGGGAAGGGAAGGGAAGGGAAGGGAAGGGAAGGGAAGGGAAGTAAGAGGGGAAGGAAACAAATTTCACATCTAGGTATAGCATAGCAAATGGTTAAGTCCCTCCCTTGCCTCCAGGACATAGCACCTTAGTTTCCAGGTCACTCTACTGCTGGACTGGGTCACAAAGGTAGTTCCCCATGGCACTAGGTTTAACGGCCAGAAAATTCTGGCATGGATTGTAGTTCTTGCACATCTGGTAGTTTTCAGGAAGGGAAATAATGGGAAGGGAAGGGAAGGAAAAAGAATCCCCTTCTACCAGAAAACAAACACTCTCATGTGCTATTGGTAGAGCTATGAAGTGATCTAGCCATTCTGTGAATCCTTTTGGAACCATTATGACCAATAAGTTACACAACCATGCATACATACCCTTTGACCCAGTGATACCAGTACTAATCCTATGGCACAGAGAGTTCAAAGAAAAACAAAAGGGAACCAAATGAACAAAAATATTTATAACAACTCCTTTTATAGTGATAAAGAACTGAAAACCAAAAGGGTCCCCATTGATTGGGAAATAGCAAAACAAATTATGGTATATACAACTAATGGAATACTATAAGAATGCTTAAGAAATGATGAAAGGAACAATTTCAGTGAAACCTGGGAAGACTAATATGAACTAATGCAGAGTGAGGTGAGCAGAATAAGGAAAATGTTTTATATAATAATAATACCATACAACAGCTCAAAAAGCCATAAGAACTCTGATCAACAAAATGAACAACCCTGATTTCAGAAGATTGATGATGAAGCATGCTATCTGCCTCCTGACAGAGAGATGAGGGTCTCAGAGACAGAATCAGACACACATTTTAACATGATCAATGTGAGAATTTGTTTTGCTTGACTACGCATGTTTTTTTTTTTTACAAAGCTTTGTTTTTCTTTCTTTTTTACCCCAATGGTGAGGGGATATGAGGGAGAAAAAATAAGGTTTTGCTTACTGAAAAAAGATTAAATAAAACCAAACAAACAAAAAGAATGCCACTTCCTGAAAGACAGTTGAACTAAATCAGCAGAATGAGACACAGTTTTGGGGGGTATTTGTTTTACTTGATTTTGTATATTTGTCATAATAGTTTCATTTTCCCCTCTTTAGTGGGGGGAAGAGGTGAAAAGGTGAAGAGATAAAATAAATGTTTGTTAATTTTTTTAAAAAGAAAAGAAAAAATAACCCCCTTGTCAATATATTTAAATAATTATCTAGCCTTGCTAAAGATGTCCAATGTGGGGGAACATGCTACCCCACACAACAATCCATTCTATTTTTGGATAATTCCCATTTTTGGAAAGTTCTTTTTTTCCTGATTCAAACCTAAATTTGCCTCTCTGCATCTTGCACCCACTAATCCTATCTCTGTTTTGTGGAGCCAAGCTGAACAGGTCTTTTGCACATGAGAGACCTTCAAATACTTAAAGATAGCTATTTCTTCCCCTAAGCCAAGGGTGTGTTCTGGTAAATGTTTAGCAACTAACTCTCTGGGGGGAAAAGTACACAGTACATACCTTTAAGTTTAATCTTCATTATTAACATTTCTTCCATCACTTTCTTAAATATAGAAAATCAACAAAACAATAAATCAAGTCCTGATTTATAGTGTTTGCCAATTTCCAAGGTGTAAATGTTCATGGTGAATATTTAGCAACTGGAACTCTCCAACCAGTTTGAGCCGACTATAGCATACCCTTCAGTCTTCTCCTCTCCAATCTAACCACCACCATCCTGATACAGCATGAATTCAAGCTTCTTTACCATCCTGGTAAACCAAAGATTCTGATGGGGAAGAACAGGAAAAGTATAGAGGAAGTTTTCTAGCAATAGGCTAGGATAATTCTATCTGATACATGCCTTGGCTTAGGACAGCAATGCAATCAGAAACAAGAAATACATCAAATATCACTAAACCTAGCGCTGTCCTTGGTAGGCAGACCGTGTATCAGTGTTGTCAATGACAATTTTCTCCAAGACCTCAATTATGCCTGATAAAGGGATAAGGTAATCATTGCAAGCCCTGGACACAACTGGTAGCCCCATATATAGCAAAATTTAAGTGACACAGTAAAGAGTCCTATTGTACCTGGCCTACAAGAAATTTCTGCCATGATCATCAGTCCCTTAAATAAGACAAAGTTGGAGGTAGTATTTCCAAAAGGCCCCTAGTAAAAGACAATTTCTCTAAAGGAGAGGTAACCTGGTATAGTGGCTAGAGCACTAACCTCAGAATATAGAAGACTTGGACTCAAGTTGTTTCTAATGCATATTGATTGTTTGGCCCAAATAAATCACTTAACTACTCAATGACCCAGGCAGCTCAATGAAACTATAAGCTGCAAAGTAATTGTTAAAATTCATTCATAGAGAATGGTCTTCCTCCTTTCTTCAATGAAATCACAGGTCCAAAATCAGAGGGGAAAAAATTTTACCTAATGAAGAAGGATACTCCCTGATTTGAGTTGTGAAGAGGAGACTTCTGGTAACCCTCTACCCCTTCATGCAATATTCATGCATTTTAACAAATCATCTTTGGAAAGCACAATGAGCCTGATATGTAAGTGATGAGCTACAGAATGAATAAGGTTCAATGATGAAGGTCTAATGATGATAGAGAGCACTAGGCAACTAGAGATAACATGAGAGCACCAGGCTTGAGAGGGCAGAGCTTAGAAATTGGGTATCTGAGAAAACACACAAAGGGAGGGGGTAGGAAGGGGCAAGCACGGTAATTTGCCAAAGACAATCTTCTCCTGCCTCATTATTGTCCCTTGAGACATCTTGATAATCATGGAAATAGCCAGGTGGTAATATTGGAGGGGTTGGATAATGACTGGGGTTGAGGTAGACCAGAAGATAAAACCAATAGAATCAAGACTGGAGACCAGAGGACAGACACCTTGGTTGAATAACAATCAAATTGTGATTCCTGCTTGATGACTTTCTTCAAGGAATTCCAGCCTAATTCCTGCTTATAAATCACAGCATCATAGATACAGAGCTGGAAGGGACCTTGGACACCATCTAGTCCAACCCCCCTCATTTTATAGATAAAGAAACAGGGCCAGAGAGATGGAGCAATCTGCCTGAGGTTGCACAGCTAGTAAGTGGGGAAAACATAGATTTGACCAAGTTCCTCTGACTTCTACCTGGGCTAAGCCACAGTGCCTCTCATGATTAAATTACATTATCCTTTTTTCAGCTTGACCCTGACAATTTATTGAGAACATGCCAGAAGAGGGGATTAGAAGAAGACATACCCCAGCTCCCCATAGCTAGAACTCTGAAAGGGAAATGTAGCGATTCTTGCTCCAGGAGTCCCAACTCCTCAGCTTAAGTGAGAGTTGGGACAAAGATCCAAAGTCTCTAAGGCTACATAAATAGAATCTGTTATTATTTACACCTGAAACAAAGTAATTGAGGAACAAAGATCACTGAAATCAAGAAGAGGCAAGAAATCGGGAGTCTAGAATTCCAGATCCTTACACTGATCTATATCCAGGGGATTTAACTTCAAATATTCCTGACGCCCAAACCTGCCAGCCTCTGGTATGTGCGAGTGTGAAAAGCTAGAATGTCAGTTCCTTGAAAATGGAGACTGTTCTGTTTTTACCTTTGAAACACCAACCAGTGCCTTTGATAGAGTGAGTGACTCAAAATGAATTGCATCAAATCGAATTGAATTGGGAGCTATATTTGAATGGAGTCCTCTGTCGGTATAACCCCAGTTTTAAGACATAATAAAATATGGGAGATGCAAAGGATGTGTGCTGTTTGACCTACATAACTACAAGCTGAGGTAAACTGTATCACACTTGTCTCTTTCATGCGACGTCGCCCTGACTCAGCAACCTGAACTGATTTCTCCTTCTTGGGGTGGATTCTATTAGTCAGTCTGCTGCCAAAGTGAAGTCAATGATTCTTTGAATCGATGGCCGCGGGGAAAGCCCAGATTCACTTTGGTCAAACCCGGTCTTATTTTCCAGGAGCTCCCCAGCCCCCAAAAAAGAAAAGATGCAATTTCTCCTCAGTTTGTTTCCACTAGGGTAGTATCAAAAGGTAGGATCAGCACCTTTCAGTCCCGTACTTCCCCTCCTTGTGACCATTACCAACAACTAGCCAAGTGAGCTTGGAAGAACATAACAATATTACATTACACTTTAAAATGTATGGTGCACTTTATATAAGTTATTTCATCGGACCACCAGGAGACAAATGCAACAAGTATTATTAACACCATTTTTAAGATGAGGAAATAGGTACAGAGAAAATAAGCAACCTGTTTGTGGTCACAAAGCTGATAATTAGCAGAGATTTGATAATTACAGATATATTATCATTATCAGCATTTAAATATAGAGCTTCCTCATCCTGGAGTCCTACTATATTCACCATGCTATGTTGCTTCTCAGGAGTAGCTAACCAAGTTGTCACTCCTTTGAGCTACAAGGACTATTTTGTTTGGGGTAGTACACTGAACCCAAATGAACCATCAATCCATTGCCACTCACTCTACAGTTTCTTCTTCCTTATCTTGTCTCCCTTCTTTAGCTCCTATGGATCAATGATAAAATGAAGAGACTGTAGATTTAAAATAGGGCAAAGAGAATCAGACAGAACCTCAGGGGATGCCCAAACTTGAGGCAACTGGAATTCAGAAGGAATATGGACATTTGAAAGTATTCTACATATTCCTCTGAACTCCGGTCCCATGTTTCCAGGCTGCCTAACAGACATCTTGACCTTAGCATGTCCAAAATTAAGCTCATTATCTTTCCTTTCAAAAGCATCCCTCATCCAACCTTTCCCATTTCTGTGGATGGTAACACCATTCATTCACTTTTTAATCACCAGGCTCACAACACTGGAGTCATCCTTGACTCCTCTCTCTCCCTCATCCTTCATATCCAATCAGTTCTTAAGTCTTGCTGATTCTTCCTCCACAACATATTCCACATCCTTCCCCTTCTCTTCACTCAAAGAAGCTACCTTAGTTTGAACCCTCTTTTTCTCTCACCTGGACTAGTGCAGTAATAGCCTCCTAATTGATCTCTCTGACTCCAGTCTCTTCTCCCTCCAATCCATCTTCCACACCACTGCTAAATTATTATTCCCAAAACAAGGCCCAACTGGGTCACTCCCTGATCAAAAAGCATCAATGCCTCCCTATTGACTCTAGGATAACATACAAAATCCTCTCCTTATCATTAAAGGCTCTTCACAATCTGCCTCTTCCCTTCATTTCTAGTCCTATCTCATGTTCATTCCCCATCTAGGCTTCACTCTCAACTCTCTGGACCTTCTATACCATGCCACAGAAAACTTACGAACATCAGAAGGTCTTGGAAAGCCTATTAGTGCTGGCCACCAGAACAATTACTGTTGCAGCCCCAATAGCAGGCTTGGACTTATGGTAGGCAAAAAGTTGGCAATGGAGAGGGAAGCCAACTTCACCTGCTGTACTGAGAAGTCAAGCAACCACCAAGGAGTAAATACAGGGAAAGCCAGAATGATAATGGCAAAAAAATTGTCATTGGCAAAAATCAACTTATTCACTTAGCATCAGTTCACATGCTTCTCATGTTGCTCTAAATTCTTCATGTTCATTGGTTCTAACAGTACAATTATCTTCCATTACATTTATTACCATCATCATGACTTATTTAACTATTCCCTAATTAAGGGCCACCCACTTTATTTTCAGTTCTCTGCTACCACACACACACACACACACACACACACACACAAGTGTTACTATGAAATTTCAGTGTATATGGGAACCTTTTGTTGTTTTTTAATTCCTTGGGATCAGTATCAAATACTTTTAGTGATTACTGCTTTATAATATGGAGCAGTTGGTGGTACAGTGAATAGAATGCCAGACCTGGAGTCAGGAAGACTCCTCTTCCTGAGTTCAAATCTGGTCTCAGACATTTACTAGATGTGTGACTCTGGGCAAGTCTGCTGGCCTCAGTTTCTTCATCTGTAAAATGAACTGGAAAGGAAATGGTAAACCACTCCAGTTTCTTTGCCAAGAAAACCCCAAATGGGGTCACAGAATCAGATCAGACAAAAACAACTGAGCAACAAGACAACACTTTATAATGTATCTTGAAATCTGGATGTGCTGCTTCTCCTTCATTCCCACTTTTTTCATTAGTTCCCTTGATTCTCTGTATCTTTTGTTCCTTTTGATGAATTTTATTATTTGATCTAGCTTTATAAAGTAAACCCTTTAATGTAGTTTGATTGATATGACATGAATTATATAAATTAATATGGGTAGTATTGTAACTTTCATTATAGTCCAACCGTGAGCAATCACTATTCCATCAATTGTATTTCTATAAATGTTTTACAATTTTTTTATACATTCTGAGTCTTAGTAGATTAACTACCCAGACAGTATATACATTCTATAGTCATTTTGAATAGGATTTGTCTTTTAATTATTTCCTCCTGGTCTTTGTTTTTGCTACCACAATGCTAGTGGAAATGCTAGTGATTATTGTGGATTTATTTTGTGTCCTAGTACTTCACTGAAGCTAACAACCGTCTTGAGTTCCTTTGCTGATTCTCTTGTATTTCCTAAACAAACCATTACATCATCAGGAAAAAGGAATAATTCTGTTTCTTCTTTGCCTTCCTTAGCATTTAATTTTTTTCTCTTTTCCTATGCTTATGAGGAAATTTTCTAGTGTTTCACTATTACAAAGCCTTTGGTTTTAGAGATATACTTTTATCATATTTCAAAACCACCCTTCTGTAATATGCTTTTTAGGAGTTTTAGCATAGATGAATGTTATATTTCATCAAAGGTTGTGTTTTTCCCCCTTTAGCTATTAATATAATCATTTGGTTTTTATTGATCATATATTTAATATGATTAATTATGTTGTTTTCCTAAAGCTGAATCATCCCTCTTTCCCAGTTTAAATCTAATTTGGTCATGGTGACTAATATTTTGAAATGTTTCAGTAGTCTTTTTATGAGTATTTTATTTAAAATTTTTGAATCAATATTATTTAGTGATATGGATATATGGTTCTCTTTCTCTGCTTGACCCCTGCTGGTTTATTTATTAGAACTTTAGTTTTTTCATAAAAGGAGTTTTTAGTAAAGTGTCTTTTTTCTTAATTGTTGAGAATAATTTGAGTAGTCTCAATATTAATTGTTCTTTAAGAGTTTTATAGAATGTATCTGCAAACCCATTACTTTCCCCATTAGCATCACTTAGTTTTGATGAAATTTTCTTTTTAAAAACTTTTTCTTTCTTATTCATTGTTACAAGGGGTAGTTCATTAGGTAGGGGAAAGGAAAGAAATAAATTCAAAAATGAAGGTGATACAAAAACAAAAGATTAATTAAAATTAAAACTACCAAAAATTAAATCTTGCTTTGTATGGTATATAATTGTATACAGCAAGTTCTGTAATTCTTTTTGCTTATTCTCTATTGTTCCTTGTTCATTTGGGAAATTTTATTTTTCTCTTTTTTATTAGTCAGATTTAGCTAAATTAGTCAGTTTTGTGAATTTTTTAGTTTGATTTGGCATCTGACTCCTAACTTCCCTAACTTCTGTCAAGTCTCAGATAATGTCCTCCCTTCTGCAAAAAGTCTTTCCCAAAACTCCTTAATCTTCCTCCCTTCCCTTTGAGATCATCCCCAATTTATCTTGTATATATCTTGTTCATACAGTTACATGCATATTGCCTCCCCCATTAGAATGTAAGATTCCTAAGAGCAGAGACTGTTTATATATCACCAGAGTTTAGCAAAATGCCTAGGCCATAGTAGGTAATTAATAAATACTTACTGGTTGACTTGAATTTGGAATTTCTGTATTCTTTTAGTTTTCTATTTTATTTTATTTGATGATTTGTCCTTTTGTGCTTCTTTTGAGCTTGCTGATTTTCTAGTTTTTTTTAACTGCATATTCAATTCATTAATTTTCTCTTTTTTGTTATTATATATTTTCAGAAATATAATTTTCCCTTTAATATTATATTAGCTGCATCCCAAACATTTGGGTACAATATCTTAATACCATTGTTATCTTTCAAATAGTTACTGTTTTTAATTATTGTTCTTTGATGTTCTCATCATTTAGGATGTCATTACTAAGGTTTCATTTCATCTGTATATTTTAATTTTGTTCCTATATTATTACTTTTACAGCTTAAAATGATCTTAGCATTTGTTCTTTTTTGACATTTATTCATAATTTTTCTGTGCCCTACCATGGGGTCTGTTTTTGTAAAGCTTCTATGTGATGCTGAGACATATGTATTTTTTCTAATATTTCCATTTGTTCCAAATATAACTCTCTAAAATGGTTTAGGTCTATATTTTCCTTTTCATTTATCTTTATGTTAAATATATCCTTCTCTAAGAAGGGAAAGTTAAAGTCTACTACAATTATTGTGCTGCTATGTATTTTTGTAATTCAATTAGCTTTTATGAATTTAGATGTTATGCTATTTGGTGCATATATGTTTAATATATATACCAATTAATTGTATGAGATAAACATTGTAGTTTCAATGTTTATCTCTCTTGGCTGTGAATTTTAATTTTTGCTTTGTCTGATATCATGATTGCACCTCAATTTTTAAAATATATCTGATATATAGCAAATTTTGTTTCGGTCTCTGATTTTCATTATGTCTGTGCCTTTATTTTTCACATGTTCCTTATATGAAATAAATTGTTGGATTTTATTTTCTTAACCTTTCTGTCATTTTCTCTAATTTTTTGCATTATGCACTCACATTTATTTCTATGATGGTTAAGTTTCTGTTTTTCTCAATTTTTTTCATAGTTTTTTATTCCCTTCCTCTTTCAGGTCAGCGCTCCATGCCTATAAATAGTTTTATTTACACTACTTTGATGCTAGTGTATTCTCATAGATTATCCCCAATCCCTTTATGCTTACCTGCCCTCTTCTAAGTTCCTTGAATTTACTTCCAATGTTAATTTCTCTTTTATTTTATTTTGTCCATCGATCATTCAAAGAATCAACAAGCATTAAGTAAGTAGCTACCATGTGCCAGACACTATTCTAAATGCCAAGAATATAAGACAAAAGTTATATAGTACCTTCCCTCAAGGATCTTACAATCTGGAGTGAGAAAAAATATGCATATATATATATATATATATATAAGCATCAGGGTGGTGTCATTGAATTGTAGATAAGTTACCCAACCCCAATTTAAAGTAAATGACAAGATGATTTAATTTAATGCCTTAACCCAATAAGAACACATCCAAGATGTGCTCACCTCCACTGAATCAATCAATCTTACATTTTACACTAAGTGTAGGAAATGTCCTTGGTCAA
Organism: Dromiciops gliroides; assembly: GCF_019393635.1. Lineage (NCBI taxonomy): Eukaryota > Metazoa > Chordata > Mammalia > Microbiotheria > Microbiotheriidae > Dromiciops > Dromiciops gliroides. The sequence continues at coordinate 270,624,471 of NC_057864.1, forward strand.
TTTAGATGTCTTCAAAAGATTTTGGATGAACCAGACTGAGAAGTTATAGAGATGGCAACTGAAGCTATAGGGAAACTAATCAACACAACTGCCATATCTTTCCCAGGAATAACAGTTGTTGCTATTCAATCGTTGCATTTGAGGTTTTCTTGGCAAAACCCTAAGAGTGGTTTGGCATTTCCTTCCTTCTTTTTAACAGATGAGGAATTGAGCAAACAGGGTCAAATGACTTGTCCAGCATCAAATACCTGGTAAGTTTCTGAGGCTGGATTTGAACTCAGGAAGATAAATCTTCCTTACTCCAGGCATGGCATTCTAGCCACTTTAGCTCCTAGCTGCCCCTAGGAGCAATGGTAGTATTGACTTGATTTTAGTTCCAGAACAATGAGGGAGTAGGGGAAGGAAGAGAGCAGGGTCATGTGCATGGAAACAAAATGGTGGGCAGAAAATATGGCTGAGATGAATCATGGTCAGTGTTACCTCCAAAGTTTCTTGGGAATTTTCTCCTTGAGACACACCTAAAAGCTTTAAGGGAGGTAAGTGGCACTTGGGACTGAGATAACTTCAGGATCACCAAATAATAAAAATTTATCTTTTCCAGAACAGTTAGACCAATTCACAACTCCAACAATAATGCTTTAATATATGTTTTCCCACAGTCCCCCCAACATTCGTCATCTTTCCCCATTTGAGGGAAAGGTGGTGGAACCTTAGAGTTGCTTTAATTTGTATTTCTCTATTACTAATTTGGGGATTTTTTTTCATATGGCTACAGGTGACTTGGATTTCTTCCTTTAAAAGTTGCCTGTTTATATCCTTAGATCATTTGTCAACTGTGGAATGACTTTTAAATCTGCTCCTTATATATCTTAGAAATGAGAAATTTATCAGGGAAATTTACTGCAAAGATTTGCTTCTTCTTAACTGCTTTCCTTCTGATCTTGGATGCATTCAACCTAAACCTTCTTTAAAAAAAATAAAAGTATTCTTCTTTCTGAACCACCCCCACTGAAAAAGAAAGAAAAACAAGGCCTCATAACAAATATACATAGCTAAGTAAAAGAAATTCTCACAATATCCATGTCCAAAAAAAGTGTTTCATCTGTACCCTGAGTCTATCAACTCTCTATCAAGAGGTAGATAGTATGTTTCATCATGAATTCTCTTGAATTGTGGTTAGTTTCCTGCCCGCATCTTTATAAAGAAGGTGGTAAGAGAGAAATGTACTCAGAACCACGTCCTAGATTTAATGTAATGTGCTTCTTCTCCTCTGTTCCTCTCATTTCTTTCCTTCGACCAGAGCCCAATAATACTCATATACTGCCCTTTCCTTTTAAACCTGTCTTCGCCATCCATCTTGCATGGTTAGTTTATTTTGTTTAGGATTAATTCCTCCATTAATCTATTCTTATTGTGCCCTTTTCCTTCTTTGCTTTCCCTCCTATTACCCTGTTGAGTGAAATGTACTTCTGTACCCAACTGTGATTGGTGTATACTTCACACCTTTGACCAATTGGGGTCACAAAGAGTTGAGCATAACTGAAAAATATTAAATGCCATGCTCTCTGCTAATTTATAGTGATAGCTACTAAATCTTGCATAATCCTTACTATGGTTCCTCAGTCCTTGATTTGTTTTTTTTCATTCTGGCTGCTTGCAGTAGGGTTTTTTGTTTGTTTGCTTGTTTGTTTTTCCTTTTACCTGGAATCCCTATGTTTTCGTTATAACTATTCTAGTAGTTTTGTTTCAGGCTTTCTTTACTGCAATCAGTGGATTCTATTTTCACTTTGTCCTCTAGTTTTGTTTTTTCAATTTTCTGACAGGTATTTTTATTAACAAACATTTAGAGAAATAATCATGGTAGAGACCTTTAGTTCATTTTTCTATTAAGCCTGTTGATCTGGTCTTCCCTGGTACCAGCATCATCACCTTCCACAAAATGTGTAGTCTTTTTCTCCATTCCACCCAGTGGAGAGGATAATTTGAAAGGCCACAGGAAGTCATTGGAAGCTTTGAAGTGCTTGCCAACAGTGTAGATCTCATGGATCAAGTCCTCCAGTGCAGATAATTCCATTTTTACCAAGAGATTTTGCAATAAGGATATTATCAGTCAGGGCAATTCTTTGTTTCTTGATCTTGCCATAACTATGTTTGTAAATCATGTGATTCACAGACTTCAGGTCTGGGTAACCCTATGCAATCCGCAATCCTCAGCATGTTAACTGAAGTCTTGTTAAGCTTAACAACAGTGTCATTTAAAATTTAGTGAAGACAAAGAAGCTGCAATATTTTACAGACCTTTGGTTTAACACTGTTGATACCTCTGACTCCAATCACAAAAACTAACTTGGATTTAGCAAATACATAGTAGTTGCTTGCTTTGCATGCCATTCTAGGCAGCCACATTTTGTTTCTGTATGTCTGTCTTGTACTCAAGCTACAAATTCCTTTGAGACTTTTATTGTAGATGTTTTGAAGTTCTTTTCTTTTTCTGGACTTGTGTCTTGAGAATCCTCGTTATAATAATAGCTTTGCATAGAGTATTTTCTGTGTGTGTGCTCATTCTTCCAACTTCTTTCCTGCCTTCAGACTTTCTGCTAAAGCCAAGCTCTGCATTCTTCTGGAGAGAATGACAGGGCCCTGCTTGGTCCTGTTTTGAGTCTTCTTAGGACCTGATACACTTTCCAGGATCTCAGAGACATCCCAGGGTGAGGACCTGCAAGTTTCCACTATACTCAGTGTTGTGATCCGGGATAAACTCTGAGTATTTCCATCTTGGTCTGAGCTCTATACATTCCCAACCTGGGTTTGACTCTGAGCAACACAACTGTGGGTTTGCCCCTTGTAGGATCTCCAGGAGACTGATACTGGTCTCAGCCACTGTCAGACAACTAAAAACTCTCCACATTCAGAGGGATATAATTGCTGGCTCCCCTTTGGTCTGGGCTTCCTACTCTAGTTATTCCATAAAAGGCCTGGACTGAAGATTTGAATCTGAGATCCCATTCCACATCTGAGGTCAGAGCTACACAGATGCTCTTTACTTCTGTACTTGCTCCTCATTCAGTACATAGCCTAGAACCCATAATTATTCCTTGCCTTGGATAGCCACCCCTAGCTACAGGTCCTCTCTTCAGTCTGCACTGGATCTATGAGCCAGTAGTGGCTTATGATTAACAGAGCTGACAGCAGGCACCTGTTCCTACCCCCTCTGTACCTATATAGGACCTCTTCTTGCCCTGGTGCACAAATGAAAATTAGTTTGTCTCCTAATGACAAATAATTCATAGCCTCCTTTTGTCCTCCTTTAGTCTCCACTTAAAGGCTCCATACAATGTACTTATTTTTTTTTTTTTTAGTGAGGCAATTGGGGTTAAGTGACTTGCCCAGGGTCACACAGCTAGTAAGTGTTAAGTGTCTGAGGCCGGATTTGAACTCAGATACTCCTGACTCCAGGGCCGGTGCTCTATCCACTGTGCCATCTAGCTGACCCAATGTACTTCTGACTAGACTCTATCCAATATCCACAGACCAGTCTTCCTACGCCAATCAAGGGGTATTAAAAAAAAAAAGCTCACCATGATTTTTTTTTTCTTGAATTTCTTGATCAGGACTCAATCTAGTGTGTTTCAAAGATTATTCTGGAGTCGCTGTGGGTTACAGCTCATCTGTGCTACTTCCTTCTACTCTGTCATTCTTGTTGGTCCTCCAACACATGCAACACCCCCATTTTAAAGTTGAGAAAACCATGTGGTAAAAATTATTTGTGGTAAAGATTAATATTCCCGTTTTTAGCTAACTCATTTGGGAGGGGCCATACCTGGCCCACCCTGAGGTTATGAAGGCAGCTTTTTGAAGGACCTCCACTTTGGGGGGAGGGGAGATTGAACGCTCCCGGAAGGGAGGCAGGCTGCTCCCGGAATGCGGGGTTTTTTCTGGAACTTGGTCTTTTTCTGCTAGGGCCCATGGGGTGGTAGCGCACAGCGCGTGTTTGGGCTCTGTCTCAGGTGACTGCTGTCTCTGTTCAGCAACTGTAAACTTTCAGGTTCGGTGAGTTACTTACGGAAAACCCTAAATTCCTTTGACCTAGCTAAATTGGAAAGGTCTGGGTTAAGCTTAGAATTAAGAATATCTATCTGTATTTCTATTTTCCTGTTTCCTTATCTTTGATTTTTATTAGTTTCACCTTTGTTGCTTAATTCCAAAATAATAAAATCTGATCCTTTTGTGAACTAAAGCTTAGAGGCTCCTTTCTTATTGGCCTGGGAGAAATATTTAAAAAGGGCAGTTCAGAGGGGAGGGTTAAACCTAAAAGGTCCCTCATATTTCCAGGACCCCAATATTAAGGCGAGTCACCCAAATAATGCTCTGTATATTAAATTTTGCCCCTCACAACCATGAATCATAAGGGTTGAGCAACTTGGCCACCAAGGTCATGCATGTGGCATATAGCACAGTCAGGATGAAACTCCAGATCCTTGTAGGAGATCCACTGATCTTTCCACTATGCCACAGTAAACTTATTGGGACTACTGCCCAGGCATCCATTAAATATAGTAGGAGGTCAACTTTTGAATGCCTTTTTATCCTATTTCATATCTTACTGACTTTGCTGGCCCCATTACCATCCCACTACTCTCCCTTTCAAAGAATCTATGGGAGGGTTGAGTTGAGAACTCCTCAAAAAAAAGGTGACTATGGTCATTAGGACCACACTGGTCATTAGGACACAAACTCCATCTTCTCCCTTTTTTTTTCCCAAAGAGAACTTCTAACTCCATTTTCTGGTTGTGTCCAAGAGGTAAAAGAGAGACAGAGGCAAAGAGAGTGACAGAGACAAAAACAAAGAAACAGAGACAAAGAGAAAGCAACAGAGAGACAAAGAGACACCCAGAGAGAGAAAGAGACAGAGAAGATAAGAGACAGAATATTCATTAATTATTATGTCAGGCACCATGCTAACTGCCAAGGATATAAATGTAAGCAAGCAAAGCAGTGAGTGAGTGAGTGAGTAGGAGAGAGAGAGAGAGAGAGAGAGGAGAATATTTTTTAAGCACTTTTTCACATGCCACAGAAATGCTAGGGATACAAATGAAAGGAAGCAAAGTAGTCCTTGCCCTCAGAGAATTTATATTCTCAAGGAAAAAGATAACATGTAAAGGGAAAAGGAAGGGGGGGGTGGGGCATAAGGGCATAGAGTGGCATGGCATGAGGAGGTCAGGGAAACTGTATGGAAACCTGGTTTCCAAACAAGACAAAGTGTGTGGGGGGGGGGGGAGGAGGGGGAGAAGGAAGTCCCAGGTGGAAAGAGATGAGGAATCAAGCAAGAAGCCAAGATACAAAAACACAAAGGAAGGTCAAGTTGATGATCCAAAGTGGTAACAGTGCCCTTTGTCCAGGAGACTCCCTCTCATATTGTCCACTCAATTATCCTTCCCTGGCCTGAAGACCTTTACACCAGAAAATTTAGCAGCAACCATAGTTATAACCCGTCTCTGACTTTCTCCTTTCTATTTTGGAGATGCCAGCTGCTGCTCCAATTTAGGGACAGGTGCCATGCCTACCCCTCCCTGCCCTTAGTCTTTGGTATCTAATTAAACCACCTAATTTTCCTATAAAGGGAAATTGCTTTCAGCAGAGAATGGCTGATCTAATTCTTTTTTTAAACAACCCTTTAAGTCTCAAACAGATTATAAAACTTGAGCTGTCACTTTATCTCAACACATTATTCAAAGAATATAGCTTTTATCCCAAGGAAATGACTTTCTAAATATCAGCCCATACTTCTAATGAAGTTCTTCTGATGAAATTTAATGTCCAAGATTTAACAATAGACATACCATACCGTCTCTAACAAAGCAATTAAATTATTTTAAAACAATTGTGTTTTTTTTAATTATGGGGGGAGTGGAGATAGACTGTGTTTTTTAAAATATTATTTGCTACTTATATATTAATGGATATTTATATAATAATGGCTATTGTACCCATTTTTGGCAGTAATCATTTATTATTAATTAATATTAAATATTAGAAGAGTATTGATGGCATGGTATTTAACACAAGTAGAAAAACCTCAAGTGCCATATTGTCTCTAAGAGAGCACATGGCCTAACAGCCTACCCTGTCCTAAAAAGAGAGCACTGACCAACTGACAGCCTTCCTGTGCCAAGAGTGTGATCCAAGATGGCACCAGTCAGGAGCCTTGAGTGGTCTTGGCTTTTATCCTCTTTTGATAGAGGTGGGTCACTACACACTGATCAAAACTAATTGGCTCACATCATTCAATTCCATTGACCATATGACTTGAGGGTGGTCCACATTAAAATGAGTTCTACAGAAGACATCAGGGAAGTATCCAAAAAGACTGTCCCCCAAGGTGCTCAAGGCAAATCTAGGTGTGGCTTAATCCCATTAGCTCAATTTAGCTAGATGAAAAAATTTATCTCCATTTCTATTGTACCCTTAGGCTGGTTCCCAAACTAGCTAAAGTTACTAAAAACCAGACTTTTGGGGGTGAGGGGAGAGAGAGGGCTAAAACTGATCTGGGTCCCTCCAAGAAAACTAATTATTAATAATTATTTCCTCACACATCCAAAATGGTGGATCTATTTCTCTACATCTTTTATTCCCTTAAATGTTAAGAAAACCTCCCAGAGTGGTAATGAAAATGAAGTCAGACACAACTGAAAAAACTGAACAAAGATAACAACATGTGCTGGTAGTTTCCTCGTTGGTAACAGGAGAGGGCTTACTGTCCTATAAGGCAAAAGTATCAAAAATGTGTCCCATAGGTTGTCCCCAGTGTGGTCTGATCAGATTAAAATGTAATTGGAAAATATTTAACAAAATAAACAAAAACATCATAGTACATATTGTTATTATATAGTTTTCTAAGTCAATATATAGTTTAGTGGCTCCTGTTTCTAGTTGAATTTTATTCTACCACTCTATTTTTTTTTCTTTTGCGGGACAATGAGGGTTAAGTGACTTGCCCAGGGTCACACAGCTAGTAAGTGTCAAGTATCTGAGGCTGGATTTGAACTCAGGTCCTCCTGAATCCAGGGCCAGTGCTTTATCCACTGCACCACCTAGCTGCCCCTTATACCACCACTCTAAAGTCCCTTCCAGCTCTAACACTGCATTCCATTTTTTAGCCTTTCTCTTCCAACCCAAAAAACTATTTTTGGATTCCCACCTTCTATTATCCCCAAGTAGTGCCAATAATTTGACGATGTTTAAAAAAAAAAAGTAAGAGGGAGGAAGGGATAGGAAACCAAAGGCTTTACTAAGAGCAAATGATGAGAATTTTGCAGCGGCTCCAAATATCAATGAGAATTTTTCCCAAGCCTTTTCTGCCCACCTTAAGCAATTCAGTCAGGTTCTAATATTTCTAATACATCTGTTGGTCATGTGCACTGATAGCTTGAGGGTCAGTAGTTGTGCCTAGTAATTAGCACTGGGTCATACAGAAGTGCTGTCCAATTGAAGTCACTGGAGGCAGTGTGGTAGAGGGGCTAGCATGCTGGCCTTGTAATATGGAAGACCTCAGTTCAAATATTGCCTTAGATATATACGTATTGTTGTTGTTGTTTAGTCATTTCAGTTGTGACTGACTCTTCGTGACCCCATTTGGAGTTTTCTTGGCAAAGATATTGGAGTGGTTTGGCATTTTCTTCTCCAGTTCCTTTTACAGATGAGGAAACTGAGGCAAACAGGATTAAGTGACTTGTCTAGGGTCACACAGCTAGTAAATGTCTGAAACTGGATTTGAATTCAGGTCTTCCTGACTCTAGGCTCATAACTTTGTCCACTACACCACCTAGCTACCCTAAATATATATGAGGTCCTGGGCAAAGCAATAAAATGGAAATAATAATTGCTTCAACATTAGGTCTCACAAAAAAAAAAAAAAAAAAGAGGGGCAGCTAGGTGGCGCAGTAGATAGAGCACCTGCCCTGGATTCAGGAGGACCTGAGTTCAAATGCGGCCTCAGACACTTGACACTTACTAGCTGTGTGACCTTAGGCAAGTCACTTAACCCCAATTACTTCACCAAAAAAACCCCAAAAAAACAAAACCCACACACAAAAAAAAACAACCAAATAAACACACACACACACACACACACACACATTAGGTCTATGAGTTGCTTTTTCTAGTAGTGAGGATAAATTTGCACTAATCCATCTATAACCTCTTACCCATTCCTCTGAAGACTAATTATAGTCATTTGCCAAATAGGGTCTATTTGGCAAGAGTGTAATCTTTACGTATATCTGAAACCTAGAGCAGCTAACTGGCCCACAGAGGGATAGGATGCATGGCTACTGCCTCATTAGCCCTGTGCTCTGAACGACTGAATTAGTCAGTCAAGAGTGAATTAAACACTCGATTTCTATTAAAATGCTCATTGCCTAATTTCTCATTGGCTCCACTTTTTGTTTCTCTCCCTTGGGCCCATGATCTCCTCTAATTTCCATTGCATTTGTAAAGTATTTCAATTTGGAGATTAACAGCTGTTTGAGTGCCTGGCTCAAGAGAGCTATTTGTTTCACTCATGTTTGTTTCACTCAGTCATGGGCCACCCTTCTAATCCCAGTCACTTCAAAAATAGGTACTGATCCAAAAACCACCTGAGGTACAGATGTCCCCTGCTGGTACGGGACTGGCAGCAGAGTCTTCACAAAGAATGCCTTCAAAACTTTGGCAAAAGTTGGCAAAGGGGGGATGTGGAAAATGAGAAATTCGAGTTGTATTAAAGGAACATGCATGGTTAACAGTGACCCTGACCACCCAGTACATGGTGGCAAGCGACCAAAAGGAACTAGCAGTGGTACATTTGAAATAATGCTGGATTTGGAGTGAGATGACCTGGGTTTGAACCCTAGCCCTGGCACATTTTGAGTATGATTTCAATCGAGTCTCATCATCATCACCATCACCACCACTACCACTACCACCATCATCTTCATCATAGCTGGCGCTTATATAGTTCTTCAAGGTTTGCAAATCCCTCTTCATGCTAACTCATTTGGTCCTCATGACCATGAGGTACGGGATACTATTATCCTCATTTTGCAGATGGGAAAACTAAGGCAAATGGAGGTTAAGTGATTTGCCCAAAGTCACACAGCTAGGAAGGTTCTAAGGCAGGATACCAACTCAGGTTTTCCTGACTTCTAAGCCCATGATAGATCTACTGTGTTTGCTATCTAGCTGCCTAACTTCTCTGGGGAACTAGGTGGTACTAGGTGATAGAATGCCAGGCCTGGAGTCAGGAAGACTTATCTTCCTGATAAATTCAAATTTAGCCTCAGATGCTTACTAGCTGTGTGACCCTGGGCAAGTCATGTAACTTTGTTTGCCTCAGTTTCCTCGTCTGTCAAATGAGCTGGAAAACTAGGGGAAACCACTCCAATGTCTTTGCCAAGAAAACACTAAATGGGGTCACAAAGAGTTGAAAATGACTGAGCACCTTCTCTGGGCTTCAATTTCCTAGACTATAAAATGAGTTTCATTAGATGATCTCTAAGGTTCTTTCTCTGCATGACACCCTTTTGACAACCATTTGTATTATTAACATTTTCTCCATCTCTTGCTTTTTGTTGTTGTTTTTGGGAGGCAATCATGGTTTAGTGACTTGCCCAGGAAGGTTGGATTTCAACTAGGATCCTCCTGATTCCAGGGCCTGCACTCTCTATCCGCTGTACCACCAGCTGCCCCTCTAAAGGTCCTTTCTAGCTGTAAATCTATGATCCCCTCATTTTACAAATGAGGAAACAAACCCACAGAGGTATATGGATTTAGCCAATGCTGCGCAGGTAATAAATGATAGGCAGGATTTGAACCCAGGCCCTTTGTATTCTATAGCTGGAATTTTTCCCATTGTACTACATTGCCTTTCTGTTTTGATAGATTCCTCAAGCACTCCCTTTCTGCAATCATTCTTTTCTCCAGGGCAAGTATTTCTAGTTAGTTTCCGCTCAGACTGACACCTGTCACTGATCTGCTACCCAAGATCATGATATATAGAGAGAATAAACATTTTTAAATCACCTACTGTGTGCCAGACACTGTACTTCACAGGTATCATCTCATTTGATCCTCACACCAACCCTGAGAGGTCAGTGCTGTTTATCCTCATTTGACAGTTGAGAAAACTGAGACAAACAGAAGTTAAGTGACTTGCCCAGGGTCATACAGCTAGTGAATTATATAAGGCTGGATTTGAACCCAGGCCTTCTTGATTCTAGGTCAGCATTTATGCACTATGCCACCTAGCTACCTCTAGTCACTAGAAGGTAAATACCACCAAAGGCTGAGGGTGAGAAGCTCAAAACTTGCCTCTAATCACAAAGCCTGTTGGGTACAGAGTCCCCTGGGGGAGGATGGCAAGAGGCCATGCTTGTGTCTTCCCTCTTCCCCAAAGCAATGATTCCTCTAAGTGCCAGTCCAAGGCAACTTCCACCTCCTACAGCCAGCCCAATCTCCCACCCAGTATGCCAGAGAAAAATACAAAGAGAACCTTCCCTTTGACCTCAGGCCTTCTGACTCCTGCTCCACCTGCCCCTTGAGGGAAGCGGAAGAGCAAAGGTGGTAGGGACTTTTTTCTCCTACAATGCAGGTTTGACTTCCTTCTCCTGCTACCCCCTTTCTTCCTAAACTCCCCCCTTCAGAAGTAAGTAGAGTAGTGAAACAAGGCCTCCCATCTCATACTTGGTCTCCAGTTTCCTTTAGGAAGCAGAGCAATGTTCTCAACTCAATGAATGTTCTTAAACCAGGTTATATCCTTCACATACATCCCAGTAATTCGGAACTCCTGTAAGTTATTATCCAAACCCTATTCCCCAGCCCCAACTTCCTGATTCCTTATTCCCATTCCCCTCAACCCTACCACCCCAAAGTTTCAACCAAATGCCACCCAGCCTTTTCTCCCAGAGCCCTGTGGCAAATTTCCCTTCATCCTTAATCTTTTCCTCTCCCTCTCTTTTCATCTACTATTACTGAAACCTGGCTCCCCCTGATGAAGCCTCCTTGGCCACCCTTTCCATTCTGATTGTACCTTCACTCGTTCTCCTAAGTTCAATGGTTGAGTTGGAGGAGTTGGAATACTCCTTGCCCCCTAGTGCTACTCTCCATCACTCAGTAACCTCTCCATATTCATATCTACCACTCAATCAAAACTGTGGTAGCTGTTGTCTATACACCTCCGGGTGCCTTCCCTTCCTTCAGTGAGTTCACTACATGGCTCACAATTTCTTTCCCCAACTCCTGCCCTTATACTAGGAGACTTTAATATACATATTGACTCCACTTCAAAGTCCCCAACCACTCAGTTCCTCAACCTAGTCACTTTCCATGACCTCCCTACTCCTCCATCCTATCTCAACCACACAGAAAGATGGATATATCCTTGATCTTGGCATCAGCCACCTCCTAGTTTAAGAATTCTGTAATCCCCTTATCTGATCATTTATTAGCTTTTCACTTGCCCCCCTTTCCTTCCCTTACAAAACCCTATTTTTTTTTTTGGTGGGGCAATGAGGGTTAAGTGACTTGCCCAGGATCACACAGCTAGTAAGTATCAAGTGTCTGAGGTTGTATTTGAACTCAGGTCCTTCTGAATCCAGGGCTGGTGCTCTATCCACTGCACCACCTAGCTGCCCACAAAACCCTACTCTTGATCTGCACCATAACCTCCAATCCCTTGACCCCTCAATTCTCTCCCAGGCCATCTTCCCTGCATTAACTGCTTTCATCTCTTTTCCCCATTTTTACCCCTTGGTGAATCAACAAAAGTCCACAGTCTTCCTCTCTTAAATCCCTAGCCCTCTTATCATTTCACCAATTACATCCAGCCTGACAAACCTCAGCCTTGGATCATTCCCACCATTCCCCCACCTTCTATCTTGCCCATGTGCTGCTGAACAAAGATGGTGAAAATCATACAACCATTCTGACTTGGTCTACTTCAAATTTATGTTACACAACTTCAACAGGCCCTCACTGCTGCTTAGCAATTCTTCTCATCAATTCACTATCCCACTTACCACAGGTCACTTTCCCACTTAACACTATGGATCTTCCAAACCTTTTCATCATTTCTCAAACCTATCCACCCCCTAAGCTGAGAACCTTACCTTCTTTCTCATCTTGTATCACTCCAATGCCTTCTCTGACTTTCTTCTTTTTCACCCATTTAATGAGATGGCCTTTACTCCGTAGAAAGGCTACCTGCCCAGGTGATCCCATGCCTTCCCATTTCTTCCAAGAGAAAGCCCCCTGTCATTTCCCACTCCATCACTTATGTTCAAGCTCTCCCTGTCTACTGGCTACAAATATACCCATGACTTCCCTATCCTGAACAAATCCTCACTTGATCCTTCTATCTCCACTAATTATTGTCCTATCTCTTCTCCACTTTAGCTAAATTCCTTGAAGAGTATTTACAACAGGTGCATCCTCCTCTCTTCTCTTTTAACTCCTAATAGAACTTGCTACCTTATCATTCCACTGCTCTCTCCAAAGTTACCAGTGATGTCTTAGCTACCAAATCCAGGCTTTTTCTCCATCCTCATGCTCCTTGACCTCTCTGCATCCTTTGACACTTGATTATTCTCTCCTCCAGACACTCTCTTTCCTCTAGATTTTCTACTCTATGCTGGTTTTCCTCCTACGTAAGTGCTCCTCAGTCTTTACAGGATCCTCCTCCAGATCACACTCTCTGGCCATAGATGTCCCTCAGGGTTCTGTTCTAGGATATCTTCTGTTCTCCCTCTATAATACTTCGCTTTGTGATCTCATCAGCTCCCAGGGATTTAATTACCATCTCTATGTTGTTGATTCTCAAATCTACCTCTTCTGCCTCAATCTCTGCTGACTCCCAATCTCCCATCTTCAACTGTCTCTCAAATATTTCAAACTAGATGCCCAGTAGACATGTCCCAAACTGAGTTCCTTTTCTCCTTAAACTGTCCCCACCTTTTATGTTCCCTCTTACTGTATAGGGCAATACCATCCTCCCAGTCATTCGGGCTCAAAATCAAGGAGTCATCCTCAACTCCTCTCACTCCTTCCCCCTCCCCTTTTGTAATGCTGCCATGGACCTTTTCACCTTTGCCACATCTCTTGAATATGCCCCCTTCTTTCCTTTGACACAGCCACCACTCTGGTGCAGGCCCTCATCACCTCATGCCTTGATTATAGCAATAGCCCGCTGGTATATCTATCTGCCTGTCTCATCTTTCCCCACTCCAATCTATGCTCCATTCATCCAACAAAGTGATTTTCCTAAAGCATAGGTCCCCACTCAAACTTCAGTGGCTCCCTGCTGCTTCCAGAATCAAATATAAAATTTCTTGGCATTCAAAATCCTTCACAACCTGCTCCCTCCTTTCTACCTGTCTGGTTTGTTTACACCTTACTCCCTTCAATGTGCTCTTCAATCCAGTGTTGCTGAGCCTCCTTCCTTGCTGTTTCATGAATAAGACACACTCCATTTCTCCCCTCCTGGCATTTTCTGTCTCCCATGCCTGAAATCTTTTCCCTCAATCATCTGTCTACTAGCTTCAAGTCTCAACTAAGATCCCATCTTCTAAAGGAAGACTTTCCCAGATCCTCTAATTCCAGTGTCTGTCACTGTTATTTCCTAGTTATCCTGTATATAGCTTGTTTGTGAGTTAGATTATAAGTTCTTTGAGGGCAGGGAGATCGTCTTTTCCTTCTTTTCTGAATCCCTACCACTTAACACAGTGGCTGGCACAAAGCAGGAAGTTAATAATTATTGGTTGATTGATTGATTGATAACTGATCAGACTCCTCTCACAGAGCCATGCCTGCCCACCCAGCCCAGTTTCCAATTCAGGAGAACTATTCCCAAAAGAACTTTCATGTTTATTGTTTTTGTAAAAAATTCTCCAAAGGCTAGCAAACCAACCACATTTATGATAGAAGGAGGTTCCACCTTCCACTTCCCATACAAGCTGGTGGGCAGGGTCTATCCACAGCCTGAGGTTAGGGACTTTAAACTTCTGGAACACTCATATGAGTGTAGTTTCACCAAGGCCTAAAAAACGAAAGCTCAGCTTTTGCCCCAAAGCTCATCCATCATCAGAGGGTCAGCCGTCTCAGCCCTGACAAAGATCAGTAATTGGCCAATTCTTCTTCTCCAGAAATGGCTTCTGGGAGGTTTCACTCCCTAAGTAACTGGGCTTCCTTCAGCTGGGTGGCTATCTCTAGACTCCAGGGAAAAGCTATCCCCCACTATTGGGTTTGATTTGTTATCCATGCTAATTAAATGCTCTCATAGATGACAGAGAAAAGCTAGCCCAGGAGAGTAGCCAGAACCCAATTGTCTGCCCCCTCCAGCTGGGTTGACCCTATGCATGGCTACCTGTCACCACCCAGTGGTGGCTCAGTGTCAGTGCCCCTGAGCAGCAACTGCAGCAGTAAATCCAAGGATGAAGATATTTTTTGGAAAGCAAAACCAAACCACCAGTGCATGGAAGAACACGCATTAAGGTGAGAAGGGGGTCAAGGAGAGTGTGCAATAATTCAGGCCAAGTTTACATCAAAATGACAAATTAATACGGTTACCTAGATAATTCCAGAGAGGGAAAAAAATGTATTTTGCTCTTAAACCACTGGATTATTTTGAAAGTATACTTGAGCCAACTAACCAGGAAACTCTCTCCTGTGTTTTCAAACAAGTGAAAAAGCCAGGTCTTAAAACCAGGACAGCAGTCCAAGTGCAGAGGAGAGGCAGTCAGTGCACTTAATTCAGATTACAGTCTGAAAAACCAACTAGCAGATTTCAGCCAAAATGGACCACAACCGAGGCAAGGGCTCCATCAAAAAGTCATATCATTGCTGACATTGCTGACTTCCAAAGAAAAAAGGTCACAGGATTTTTTTTTTCTTCCACAAAAGAGGGTTCAAGAGCTTCAGGGCCCCAGCATCTTTCTCTTCCATCCCTCCCCTGTCACCCCACAGTGACAGGATGAGGTTCTGTTTTCAAAGCATTCCCCCTAAGTCCAGTTTTGACTTCACTGGGACCCACCAAGGCTCTCAGCTTCAGTTCAGCAGTCTCACGCAGTATAATGAGTCAGCAGGGGAAGGCTGGAGGAAGGGATGTATACAGAAAGATACAAACACAGGAAGTGGGACTGGGGAAGGGATGGGGGAAACTTTTCTTGAACGAAACCAGTTTTAAAGAGAAGCCCCCTTGTTGGGGAGATAGCCGACTCAGATGAGGAAAATGATGTCATCAGAGACCATGACCTGGTTATCATCTTGCATCTTGTTCAAAGCAGCCTGGACCTCGGCTGGGGAAAAGGGTGATTCATTGTCCTGGTTGATGGATTCTGTGAGACGACTCATACCCACAGACTGGGCATGGGCTGCCCGGAACACTTCCAGGAGGGCAACCTTGAATGCCTTCAACCTGCCCAAGACAGAAAAAACCATTACTGTCAGAATGGGGATGGGTGGCACGAAGGAATATTTAAATCAGACAGCTAAACCTCCCTTTCTTCCCAGAAGGGGGAGACAATGAGCACGGAAGATTAAATCTACTGTCAGACTTGATGGTTACTTTTGATGAACTGCCTTTTCTCCTCTCTTTTTTATTCTCTGTTACAAGGGAGAGATGGAGTGGCCTAAAGGCTAGAACTGAACTTGAGCCAAAAAGACCTGGGTCCCAGCCTTGACATATACTAGCAGTTGGGTAAACATTCTCTCAATTCTCTAGGCCAGGGCTTCTTAAACTTTTTGCACTCGCAACCCCCTTTCACCCAAGAAATTTTTACCAACCCTGGGTATATAGGTATACATAACCTTTTATTGTTGCCAAAATTCTCACAACCCCTACATATGGGCTCTAGGCAACTCTAAAATGGTAAAACGGATATAAAGTGCTAGTCTGCACTCTATGATGGAAAGCATAGGTCCAATCCCAGCTCTCAAGGAAGGGGAAAAAGAATATATTTGGAAATGAAGGCCATGTCAAGAGAAAAAAAACCAATAATACATTTTCTTAAAGAGCATAGCAGAGCCTCCTTTCAGTATAGTTGGGGAACTATGGATGCAGTCTGTTGCAGACCCTGTTAGAAACAGTCATCCATGTGCTGGTTTTGCTTAACTAAAAGACAAGGCTCATTAAGGACCAGGAGACAGGTTGGGGGCTCATCATATCTACAAATGACTACAATGGAAATTATTGATTATGATGTAAAAAACAAAAAGTAACAATACAACCGCTCTAGTGTAGCTTTCAACCCCAAAGTCATTAAAGCTAAATGTAGATCTGTCTCTCATATCACACACACATGGCTGGCTGCCACAGTGGTTAGTTCCCTAACCGGCTTTTTGTTTTTTCTTTTTGGAAAAAAAAAAGAAAGTATCAAATGAGATTCTGGGAGGTTTCACTCCCTAAGCCTCAAACAAGCTCTTCTCTCCACAGCTCTGTCCCTTCATCTCATGGTTAGCACCTTCATCCCTCCCAAGATGAATGAACTAATAAATTGGGAGACCTCCCAGCTTTTAGTGGATCTTTCTCAGCATGAATTAGAATCGCTTAACAGCCCATCTATTCCAACCTCCTCATTTTACATACGAGGAAATGGAGGCCAAGAGACATTAAGAGGCCATCTAGTTCAACTCCATTTTACAGATGAGGAAAAGCGAGGCTCAGAGGTTAAATGCTTCTCAAGGTCATACAGTAAATGTCAGAGGCAGCTCTAACACTTATTGTGTGGCTTTCCCCTTGATTTTTCTAACTGCCAAAAGAGGGATTCGGAGCAAAGGAAGAATGGTGTAATAAGAAATGCAGGACTTGGGAGACATAGGATAATAGATTTAAGGATGGAAGGAACCCTAGAGGTCATCTAATTTAAGCCCTTTATTTTATAGATAAGGAAAGAGGCCTAAAGAGGTTAGGGGCCAATATCACAATGGTAGACCTGGGTTCAAATCTGATCTCTGATGCTTTTAAAAAATAATAATAATAAACATTTTTATTTAAAGTTTTGAGTTCCAAATTCTATCCCTCCCTCCCTCCTTTCCTTCCCTGAGACAGTAAGCAATCAGATATAGGTTATACATGTGCAATTTTGTAAAACATTACCATATTAATCATTTCATATAAGAATATTTGGGGGGCAGCTAGGTAGCGCAGTGGAGAAAGCACTGGCCCTGGATTCAGGAGGACCTGAGTTCAAATTCAGCTTCAGACACGACACTTACTAGCTATGCGACCGTGGGCAAGTCACTTAACCCTCATTGTCCCGCCAAAAAAAAAAAAAGAATATTTGAATAAAAGAAAAAAAGTGAAAAAGTAAAAAACATCATGCTTCAGTCTCTGATACTTTCTAGCTACATAACCCCAAGTAAGCACTTAACCTTGCTAATCTTCAGTGTCCTCACCTGTACAACGAAAAGGTTGGGCCAGATGACCCTTTTCCAATTCTAAGTCTATGATCCTGAGCAGAGGATTTGTCACTTTCCTTCCAGGTGTGACTTTCTAATAATCTATGATTCCAGCAAAGGATCATCACCTCAGTGAAATAAATATCAAGTGAATAAATACTTATTGATTTATTCACTGATTGGTATAGACAGCTCAAGACAAGACAGAAGGAATGATTCCCTGTAACCCCTCTCACCTTGATTCATCCAACTCTGTCTTCTGGCCCTCTCTGGATTCTTGTGTTTCAGGCATCTTTGGGGTATGCACTGCAAGGAATAGGTAATTGAGGGGACAGGAAAGAAAATAAATCAAAATCAAATTGATAACCAGTAGTAAAAAAAAAAAATTCCACTCCACTTTCTATAAACCCCAACTCATACAGAAGTCCTACTGAACAGGTGAGAAGACCCAATGCATCAGGTGTTTCCATGACATATGGTAGAACATGAGAAAGGACCAAAGGAAATTCAGCTTAAGAGATGGGACAATGTCCAAGAGGGGAAGGGGGAAAGGTTTCTGCAAAAGGAAACCATGGAAAACCAGCCAATATCTGGGGATACCAAAAAAAAAAAAAAAGACCAGACAAAACCCCCAAGTCCACCCTGGGGTGGGGGGTATAGTAAAGGGTCTCCTCTCCAGATGCAAGTACCTTGGTAATAGGGCCAAACCCTAACAACCTGTCCTCCAAAGTGGGAGATGACACTTACCCTGGGGCATTTCCTCTTCTGTGTCACTGAAGTCATAGGGGTCATAAGTTTCCCCTTCCTTCCCTTCTGAGGCATCAACCTTCCTCCTAGAGAATTGACAACAGTTAAAAGCATCAGGTTCCACTTTCCAAATCCCCTTAAAAACTCACAGACTTTGATTACATATATACACACATACACACATATATATACATGTGTATATGTGTACACATGCATATGTATATGTATGTACGTGAGAGTATGCGCACATACATACACACTCCTTAAAGCTTTTATCTTTTCAAAGATTAGCTTAGATTCCAAAGAGTCAACTCCCTACAAATACCAAAACACAAGCAGCAGAATGTCAAGCAGGCCTGGGCTTGTCGCTCCCTTTCCTTGATAATTCAAGGGATTCCAGTTGTGTGCAAAGCACATAAAAGGAAGTCCTAATTTTTTTTTTTCTTTCTCTGAGGGCCTCAGCCTGAGATCCTACCATAAATAGCCCAGACCAGCTTTCTCCAAGGAAGGAAAAGCAACCAAGCTTTCCTTAGCAAACAGGCATGGGAACACCCTACTCCCTCACCCTGAAAGGAAAAAAAAAAAAAGCTTTTTCCTCCTCCCATCCCCTCTGCTCCACTCACTTCTTCTTCTTCTTCCTCTGCTCATGACCATCCTGTGTTTGGTCCTCCTCATCCTCTGTCTCTGATTCATCCTCATTTCGCTTCTTTCGCTTCTTCTCTTTCTCTAGGACCTAGGACCAAACCCAGGAATTAAAAGACATCAGATGCATGGATTCTACTGGCTGGATAACAAAGTAGCCGCACCCTACAATGCTCTGACCCTTAAATAACTAGTCTCTTAATTTCTCTGTGTCTCAGGGTCCTTCTCCACCTATAACAAGGTAACCTAACTTGCAGAATCATTGTAAGCAAATAAAATAACACATACACAATGCCTGAGAGTCAGCATGGCACAGTAGAGAGAAATGAAGCCTTGGAGTGAAAAAGGCCTGGGTTTTAAGTCCACCTCTGACATTTACTGACTCTGTGATGAAAAACTTCGGACACTGATGAAATCACATCCCAGTAAAAAAATATTATACATATACATATACACACATATACATATATCCATAATATATGTGCCACTATAAATTATTATATATTGATATATCTACCTATAATATATATATTTATATTATATGTAATTGTTAAATATGTTATATAATACAGCATATATATTTTTTAAAAATACTACAGAACAGCTAGTTAGCACATTGGATAGAGTACCAGGCCTAGGGTCAGGAAGATCTGAGTTCAAATACAGCCTCAGGCACTTCCTAGCTGTGTGACCTTGGACAAGTCATCTAACCTGTTTGCCTCAGTTTCCTCCTCTATAAAATGGGGATAATAACAATACCTACCTCCTGGAGAAGTTGTTGTAAGGATCAAATGAGACAATAATTGTAAAGCACTCATCACAGTACCTGGCACATTAAGCACTACATAAATGTTTATTGTTGTTGTTGCTGTTATACATGTAATATGCATAAATATATATACACACATGTACACATAATAGTATTTCTTTATCACTTTAAGGGTTTGCAAAGTACTTTACAAATATCTCATTTGATCTTCACAATTCCAGGTGGCAGGTACTATTTATTATACCATTTTACAGATAAAGAAACTGAGATACATGGAGATTAAGTGACTTGCCCAGGTAACACAGCTATTAAGCATCTGAGATAAAACTGGAAACTCAGGTCTTAACTCTGGATCTAAAAGGTCACAGAGGCTGTGGATTAATGTGCCAACTACCTATTCTTACATATGTATGGATATGCTCGTATATGTGCATGTATGTATGCTTACATGTACTGTTTATGCATTTCTATATGTGCTTACCATAATACAGTATAATATAAATACGTTTGCATATATGTATGTTCATCCATACACACACTTATAATTATATGCATATGTGTATATACATGCATGCCCATGTGCATATGTATTACATACATCTGTGCATGTATACTGTCTGTGTTATTCTATGTGTATATGGTATGTAATCACAGACTCCCTTGAGGTTATAAAGGATTAATTCCATGTAAATTATCACTGGAGTAATCATTTTCACAGTCATACATCCCTGACCTTTTGAGGCCAATATCATGGAGGATACCCAGGATCTCCCATACATTGCCCCTTTATGCCACAAACAGAAACAGACTGCACTCCTACATGCAATCTCCATATGGAAGAAAAGGAGATCTATGTCCAAGCTCAAAGGTAGCTCAAGGCAGAGAGCAAGAACTAAGAGAAAAGGGTAGATAGCCTCCCCACTAATAACGACCACACTTTTATGTCACTGTTAGTGTTGGAGCTGAGATTCAAACCCAGGCTTCCCACCATTAGGAATGACCAGGGTAGAGTAGGACACTGCTTTTCCTCACAAACTGGATGCTTGACCATGGGAAAAGAGCTTTATTCTCTGGGCCCACTGTAAAATGAGGCAAGGTTGGCTCAGGTGACCATAGTACCATAAATCAGGGCCAACAAAAGATCAATAATCAATGCCTTAAGTGCTTTGCTTTGTATTGCCTTGCTAATCTTTTATCAGCTATAATCATTCAGACAAGAAATAAGTGTATGATTTATAGAAAAAAAGTTTACAGTTGCCTGGTTTCTGGTGCTGCAAAATCTTTCTTCACACACTTTTAACTTTCTCTGTAAGTGGAAACCAGAGAGAGATTAAGATGAAAAATTTAGCAAGAGAAACAGAAAAGATACATGTATAGTTCCTAAGACCTTCTGGTGAATGCTCTTAAGAACTCCTTGTTCCTTCTTCTGGGGATCCTGGGCCTGGACTCCTCTCCCTCACTGATCCCTTTCTCTCTGGGCTCTATAAGCCTCTGACCTTAGAAGGATCTGTTTTTCTTTTCTGTTTCTCTTGCCAGAAACCAGGCAACTGTAAACTTTTTTTCTCTCCAGAAATTAAGACTAGGACGCATCCATTATTCCTCAAAGGGTCTGCTTGTGTACGTGTCTGCTCTGTGTTAACCCGCTGCCAAAAGGTATTTCCCTTATGCCCTTTCTTTTGGCTTGATCAACCAAAAAGAAACAGGATGTTAAAAAAAAAAAGTCAAAAAGTCTTCATAGAAAACAAATCTCTCTTTTCTCTATTTCCAATGCTGGCCACATTAGAGGTTGCAGAGATAAAAAGACAAATAATAAATCATATGAGGCCAAAATTTGTGATTGGAGATTCTAAAACTGTGACTTATAAATTTTGTGAGTATTTTGGTCAATAATGTACTTGTGCCTTTTCTTTTTGGTTTTCAAAGGGGAAAAAGAAAATCTCAATGATAGGAAACTAAGATAAAATTGATTAGAAACTAAATTTGCAAAAAAGAAAAATAACTGAATGTTTCACTTGCTGTTCTGTGTTTGTCTATCTGCTTTACTTGACTGGTACCAGATTTTCACATTTTAGATGAGAATTTAGATTAGCATTCTTGAATCAGGCCTGTCAAGAAAGAAATCTGACTGGTCTGCATAAAAAGACAGACACAGGGAAGTTAGCTTGAGTCTGTGGGCTACACCACACAAACATCGATTGCTGAGGGCAGGTTAACCTCCGAGCAACCCAAAAAAGAAGCCACTAGGTCCCACACTTAGAAGGCACTATAAGCTTCCTGGTCATACCTCTGGTTAGGCCAATGAATTAGTCTTGTCACTGCGGTAAGTAGAACTCAGAACAGGGATTTAATTAGAACTCTCTCTGTTATAGGTGAGAGGTTTAGCAGCCAGATGCTAAGCTGCAGTAGTAGCCAGTAACCTCATGGCTTCAAAAACAATTAAAATTCTACATAAAGGAGACGCAAAGGAGTAAGGAGCAATGTAGAATCGTTTAGTGGTGCTGCACTTAGCTTAGACAGACACTCACTCATTTTAGCTAGACAACAGTTTAGCTAGGGCATTCTTTAATTAATTTTTTAATCCACTAATTAATTAATTATCTGATTAAGGTTTTTAAACTCGTATTTATCCTTGTTAATTGTTCTATGTGTCACTTTCCGTCAGTCACATGCTCAAAGCAGTTTTGCTGTCTACAGGGTAAATGGCAAGGAAGATTTCATAATAGGACTTAGCAAGACTTGGGTCCTTGTTTATTGTCCCTGTAGAGGGTTTGTATGTGTTGTCCTAATTAAAGTTCTTGTTTCTACAGTGGTTTATTCTTTAAGCAGCTATTCAAACCATAAATTGATTAAAAAAGAATAGCTGGTGAACTCATTTCCTCTTTCTTTTCAATTCTTTGTGATCACACTTTGTATGTTAAGAAACTTTTTGGATTAGTTGTTTAAACCATAAATACATTAGAAATATATTTTTTTTCCCCTACTTAGAAAAATTTAGGTTAGTAACAAGCTAGAAATCTCTTTAAAAAAACTGTTAAGTTTATTCTTTTTTCTTACCTCCTCAGGTGCTTTATGATCACAATAGTCAACTCTTTGTTCTGTTGGGGTCTCAGGGTGTCCAGTGAAATTGAACCTATCATCATCTCTTTCTTTCATTGGCATGTTAGAGAATTGCATGGACTAGCTACCTTAAGCAATAGGTTTATAGAATCAAATAGTAATTTTAATTCTCAAGTAGTAAGTGAACTTTCTTCTCAAGGCACTGAAAATGAGGAAGCTACATTTACATATTCTTACCCTGAAACCACTGAACTATGACAGGAAATGGCAACTGAGGAAAAACAGCCAAGCAGACTATCATCCCCTAAGATAAAAGACCATATCTGGACTCTTCTTAGAATTCTAAAGGCAGAATGAATTTAGTTTCAAGCCCCACAACTTTGCTGTCTGAACCTCCCAGCAGGGGGTTTCCCAGTATACAAGACTCTAAGGAGCTAAGACCCTGGGATTTAGGCCGGACCAGGGCTTGGAATGGGGCCTGTGTTTTATGGGAACTAAACTAAGCTAGGAGTTCACCTTGAGGTGCCCAAGGTGATTCCCACATGACCCTGATGCTCAAACCCCAACCTAAGTTTTTGTTTCTTGAAAAGTTATGAATGTTAACACAGCACTGTTCTAATGAGAAATGGGAATTCTTGCCCAGAATAAGGTTAAGGCTTGGTATTGTATTTTATACAATCTGATTGACCGACTGGTACCACCTGATGGGTTCTTAGCACTGTGATTGGTCCACTTGGTATAATCTGATTGATTGATTGGGGGAAATAGGATGTAAATAAGGTAGTATAGAATACCAATATGATTAGTTGGGAGGGAACCCTTTGGTGGGTATAAATCACGGTGTGGGACCTCACTTCAGTGTACCCTCCAGCACTTTCAAAAGAGCACCCATCTTTGAGAAGATGAATAAAGAAGCCTTCAAACACACTCTGCTGTCTGCTTGGATTCTCTGAGTTGCAAGCTGCTAGCAACACTTGAGCTGCGCAACACAATTCAAGCTGTTTGCTGTGTTTCTAACATCCCCTAAATACAATTTGACCCAGATCCCTAAACTTGAAGGAAATCTGGGCCTTAATCTCCCCACAGATGAGGATAGATTAGTTCAAACAAAAGAGGCTCTGACAGAGAATTTTAGCAAGTTTCAGGAAATTGTACAAGAAAAGAAAGAGACCCCCAAACCAATTCTATTATGACCATCTCTGCCAAAGGAGCTAAGTTATGTAAGACTTGACCCTATTAACTTTAAGGATGCCAAAATTATTAATACTGCTTTTGTAAATCTGACATCCTCAGAAATCAGAGTTTTTCATGAATAATTGCCTTAAGTTCATGAGAGGAATGTTAGTGAGCTCAACAGCAAAGTTCTGTACATTTTTGAAAGGGACAAAAACAAAGAAGAAAAATTGAGTAATCAGAACCCTAAGACTTGCAATAACACGTGCACTTGAGTCCAGCAGACAAAAAGCAAACCCTTAAATTGTTTTTACTGTCGGAAAAAGTGTCACCTTGCTAGAAATTTTAGAAAAAAACAAAAACCAGGAAGATCAGAAGCAGAGAAACCTCAGGAACAGCCCAAGACAGGTTGTGTGTTTTTTCACCCAATCATCTCTCATGAAGAAACTTTAGTACCCCTCAGAATAAAGTATGTAGGTATTGGTGAGGGAAAGGATGGTTAACATCACAAAACTAAAAAATTTGGCCTTCCTGATTCTAACTTTTGATCTTTTAACAATAATATCACTTGTTGCTGTTCATGCCAAATAGTTCTTTTACATCATTGAAAGAGATTTGTAGTATATACTTAAGAGATACTACTGACTGTTTACGTTATTCTCTTTCTCTATATTTGTAACAACTACTACTACTACTTATGCCACCACTAAACAGATTTCACCTATTGCCTCTGAATTTGTTTGGGATGAATTTCTCTAATAATGTGGGGGACTTTAAGATCAAGTCATACCTGCTCCTTTGAGATGTAAAGAATTAATTGTTATTTGAGGTTTTTATGGCCCCAACTTTTGGCTAGAATTAAAAAAAAAAAACACCTCGGCAAGCGCACTGGCCTCTGGGGCTCCACAAACAGCATGGTGCTCCACCCACTCGTTGTAGCCGTTGCCATGGTGCTGGCACCTCACATCACCACTCGCTGACTCCTACATGGGCCTGGCAAAATTATACCGATTGGAAGCCCAGTGAGGGCAGTCATGTGACTGTCAGAGCGGCCAGACAATTGGATGGGGGCTGTATGTGGTCAGCCTGGGGTCTGCTGGAAAGAAGGGAGATTTTTTCGCCATTCTAGCTTGAAGCTGGAAGGCAACAGGACACTGCTGTGTGTTCTCAGCTGATTCCTGGGTGGTGGTGTTGGTCAGGTTGTATAACTTCCCTTTCCCCATTTTATTTCCTTTCCCTTGATCCTACTGATCCTGTTTGTGTTTTTAGTTTTTTTGGTTGTTGTTGTTTTTGTGGGGCAATGGGTGTTAAGTGACTTGCCCAGGGTCACACAGCTAGTAAGTGTCAAATGTCTGAGGCCAGATTTGAACTCAGGTACTCCTGAATCCAGGGCTGGTGCTTTATCCACTGTACCACCTAGCTGCCCCCTGTTTGTGTTTTTTTAAGTTTGTTCTTGTTAAATAAATCCCGCTCTGTTTTGAGGGACGCTGCTGGTCTCCTTCCTTGCTCCAATAATGTGGCAAGCCGCTTAACTAACACCCCCCAATTAAAAATTGGTCCCCACAGACATAAAAGGTGACCCCCTTCTCCATCTAAACCACAGTATCTTTAAAATTATAATTTGGACATTTAAAAAAATCAGTGTTGTTTAATCAGCAGATTAAATGATCTTTGTGTAAAATTATTATCATCTATCCCTTCTGAAATTATAATTTGGATATTCTCAAAAATGTTTTCTTTCAGTGTCCCATGTATAAAATTATCACCATAAATTATGATTACTGTTTTCCATATAAAAGTTAAATTAGTAAAGTAAAAAACTGTAAATTTGGACCATCTATGATTGATAAAGGGACTCTATAAATCTAAACCAGCCTCTGATGACAACCTTTCTATTGTACTCTATGTAAGAAATCTGTGCTATTAATTCCTATGCTATTCCTAGGTACCTAATCCCGATACCATTGTCTCCACCAGCTAAACTGCTTTACTCTGACTAAACTATGCTCAGCTTTTTCAGTTTTCCAATCACAGAATCTGTCCAGTACCTGTTCACATTCACCTTGAAGGGATCTCAACATGGCCTGAATGAAGACAAAGAAACAACTCCACACCATATTAAGAGCTGCAAGTTATTATGAATGGTATATTAACTGCTCTACTAAAGACTCTGTCCCAGCACCTCTGGTGACAACTTAAAAGATCTCTCCTCTCGGCACCAGCTCTAAGCCTTGCATATTCTATATAAGCCTTCTTCCAACTTTGTCCATGGGAAGAAGGGCATGGTATTCGAAGTGCTCATTCAGTATCCCAGATCATCCCTTTGGCCCCATGTCTATGACATCCTGACACCTGTCAACTACCTTTTGTCCACTCAGGAATACCCTCACACCCTCAAGTCATAGCAGCTACTGTTCTTTCTTAGAGGATGAGATTTGTGGTCTGGTTCTTGACTCCCAACACACCATATTGTGCCCTCATGAGATAGTAAAATTTTACTTGTTAGACATTAGAAAATGTTGCCATCAAGAAACAAAGAACACTGTAAGAAAGAAACTGAAGTCCCCTGAGAAGAAGTGGAATGCAAAATAGGTATCAGGGGGTACAAATGGAAACTGGTAATCCAACAGATTTTACCATTAAACTTGCCTTTTGCCTCATTTTTAAAATACACAGGGAACTAAATCAAATTTATAAGAATACAAGTCAAAGGATATGAACAGGCAGTTTTCAGGTGAAGAAATCAAAACTATCTATTGCCATATGAAAAAAAATGCTCTAAATCATTATTGATTAGAGAAATGCACATTAAAACAACTCTCAGGTACCACCTCACATCTATCAGATTGACTAAGATGACAAAAAATGAAAATAATAACTGTTGGAAAAGATTATAAACACTGGAACACTAATGCGTTGTTGGTGGAGTTGTGAATTGATCCAACCATTCTGGAGAGCAATTTGAAACTATGTCCAAAGGGCTATGGGGCTATGCATACCCTTTGACCCAGTAATACCACTACCAGGTCTGTATCCCAAAGAGATCATAAAAAAGGGAAAAGGACCCACATGTATAAAAATATTTACAGCTGTTCTCTTTGTGGTGGCAAAGAATTGGAAATCAAGGGGAAGCCCATCACAATTGGGGAATGGCTGAACATGTTGTGGTATATGAATGCAATGGAATACTATTGTGCTGTAAGAAATGATATTTCAGAAAAACCTAGAAAGACTTAAGTAGACTGATGCTGAGTGAAGTGAGCAGAACCAGTAACAGTAACAGCAACATTGCATTGCTGAGAAGAGCTAAATCTAATCCAAAGGACTCATGATGGAAAATGCTCTCCACATCCAGAAAAAAGAACTGTGGATTCTGAATACAGATTGAACTATACTATTTCTACTTTTTTTTTTTTTGCTGTTTTGGTTTTTTGAGGTTTTCCCCTTTAGTTCTGATTCTTCTTTCACAACATGACTATTGTGGAAATATGTTTAATGTGATTATACATATATAACCTTTATCAGAGTGCTTTCTGTCTTGGGGAGGGAGAAAAATTTGGAACTCAAAATCTTATAAAAATAAATGTTCGGGGCAGCTAGATGGCGCAGTAGATAGAGCACCGGCCCTGGAGTCAGGAGTACCTGAGTTCAAATCCAGCCTCAGACACTTGATAGTCACTAGCTGTGTGACCCTGGGCAAGTCACTTAACCCCCATTGCCTCACTAAAAAAAAATTAAATTTAAAAAAATAAAACAAATGTTCAATTCTTTCACAACATGACTAATGCAGAAATATGTTTAATGTGATTGTACATATATAACCTATATCAGAGAGCTTTCTGTCTTGGGGAAGGGGAGGAAAGGAAGGGAGGGAGTTCTTAAGTCTTTCCAAGTTCTTTCTTTTTACAGTGTTGTTGTTAGGGTATAAATTGTTCTCCTGGTTCTGCTCATTTCACTTTTCATCAGTTCATACAAGTCTTCCCGATTTCTTTGAAACCCTCCCTTTGGTTATTTCTTATGCCATTACCATCACATTTGTTTAGCCTTTCTTCAATTAATAAGCCACTCCTTAGCTTCTAGTTCTTTGCTATCACAAATTTGAACCACTGTGAATATTTTTGTAGTTATAAGTCCTTTTCTTCCTCCTTTGATTTCTTTGAGGATAGAGGCCTACTAATGATATTGTTAACTGTAAAAAAGAAACTGGGAAGCCTTTCTGGGCAAAGAAACAAACCTTTATTAAGAGAAACAAAGGTGGGTCTATAGTCTACCTAGTATGGTCTGAGGCCCTGAGACACAAAATTCATAGTTACTTATAGGTCTCTTGATTCATGTGTGGTGCAACAAAGGGGGCCAATGATGAAGGCTATCGACCTCCTGATACAGAGGTAACAAACTCAATATTCAGCATGAGATATATAATCTGGCCATGGTCAGTGTGGAAATTCGTTTTGCTTGACTATGCTTATTCATTACAAGATTAGTTTTTTCTTTTTTCAATGGGGTTTGGGAAAGAGAGAAAATAAATTCTTATTCATTGAAAACAAAAATAAAATTTAAAGAGTTTCCATAACTCTATATTCAGGTTTCAGGTATAGATTTAAGTCCTAAGGACTGTGTAACACTTGCTCCTTGTCCTACTCGTCCCCATCCCACCCTTGGTTTTCTCACCTTCTTGAAGTAAGCATACTGGACCAGCTCCACAGCATCCTCTGCATCCTGCAGCTCAACAGTCTTGCTCATGCGGGCCTTGGCATGGGCAGTGGCCAAGCGGATGAGAGTCTCCAGTGTCCGGGCTGTAACTGGGGATGTCTGTGAGAAAAAGGGGGAAGGAGTCAGTTTTGGTCATTTCTGCTTCTGAGCTCTGGGCAGACAGTTGTCATTCCCACTGTACAGATATAAGAACTGAACTGAGTTAATGAAGGTTTGCTTGAAATCCCATGGGAAGCCAGTAGCAGATTC
Source organism: Dromiciops gliroides (assembly GCF_019393635.1). Taxonomy (NCBI): domain Eukaryota; kingdom Metazoa; phylum Chordata; class Mammalia; order Microbiotheria; family Microbiotheriidae; genus Dromiciops; species Dromiciops gliroides. The sequence continues at coordinate 270,653,248 of NC_057864.1, forward strand.
CAACAAGAGGGCACCAACACAGGAAAAGAAAGATCACTAAGAAGCAAGAGTGGTTTTTGAATGGAGGGTTTAAGAAAAAAAAATTAACTGAAAGCCAAGAAGAACCTCACTGATGTCCATAAAACTGAAAGGTAAACAATAACCAAACTCTAAGTCACTACATGTTTGAATATAGGAAATAAAGGACTTACATGGAATAATTTTAGGGCAAAGTTTTTTTTTTAAAGCAATGAATTCGTGGAATTTTTTAATTTGCATGATGGACAAACTAAAGATCACCGAATTCAAACCACTTATTTCACAGATGAGGAAACAAAGACAAAGAAAAGCACCTTGTCCAAAGTCAGGCTATAGCAGAATCAGGTCTAAAACCCCAATCTCCACATATGTTAAAAAGTACCTTTCTCGGGGCAGCTAGGTGGCGCAGTGGATAAAGCACCGGCCCTGGAGTCAGGAGGACCTGAGTTCAAATCTGGCCTCAGACACTTGACACTTACCAGCTGTGTGACCCTGGGCAAGTCACTTAACCCTCATTGCCCCGCCCAAAAAAAAAAAAAAAAAGAAAGTACCTTTCTCTTCTGTCTATATCATGCTGCCTCACCCAGAATGGGGGAATTCTGGTGAATTGAGTATTCTGTTTAGCTAAGAGTTTCCAACTATACCAAAAAGTACATGTTCAAATGACAAAGAATTAGAATACAAATGAAATATACAACTCAAAATAATTACAAAACCATTTATTCTTCCTGTGCTCTCAGAGCTTTCTAGGATCTTAGGGGATCAAATGCATAGCATTCATTACCATGCTATATAAAGAGGAAGAAAAGTTTATCTCAGTTTTCCAGTTACTATACTACTTTAATATGGCAAGGAATGAGTATGGTATGGCTAGAAAAAGACAGAGTCCCAAAAAAGGTGATAGAAGGTTCTACTCTGGTGAAACTATATCTGGTGTATGATGTTCAATTCTAGACATAGTTTTGGGGGGGTTTTTTGGTGAGGCAATTGGGGTTAAGTGACTGGCCCGGGGTCACACAGCTAGTAAGTATCAAGTGTCTACGGTCAGATTTGAACTCAGGTCCTCCTGACTCCAGGGCCAGTGTTCTATCCACTTCACCATCTAGCTGCCCCTAGACATAGTATTTTGTTGTTGTTGTTGTTTTTGTTTTTTGCGTGGGGCAATAGGGGTTAAGTGACTTGCCCAGGGTCACACAGCTAGTAAGTGTCAAGTGTCTGAGGCCAGATTTGAACTCAGGTACTCCTGAATCCAAGGCCAGTGCTTTATCCACTGCGCCACCTAGCCGCCCTAGACATAGTTTTTTAAAGAGGGATATTAACAAGCTGAAGCAAGCACAAAGGAAAGCATCCAAGATGGCGAATGATCTAGAAACCAGACCATATGAGGAATGAAAGAACTAACAATGCTGGGGGGGGAGGGGTGAGAAGAAATATGCTAGCTGTATCTTCAAATCTTTGAAAGACTGTCCTGTCAAAGAAAGATAAACTTATTCTGTCATGAGAAATAATTCATTTGAACCTCCACTCTATTCCAATCAGCATTAATAAGTTTGCTATGATTCCATAGGGGTAGTGATTATAGGTTCCATATTTTAGGTCCCAGAGCTGTAAGCTTCAGATTGTAAGTTCACTCGCTTAATCACAGGAATCTAACTAGAGGCATTCCACTCTTGTTTTTCCTTGTTACAGTGACTAAGCCCACTGTGGCAAAAGTGAATAAGCGACATGGGAAGTCCCCCAACTTATTTTTGTAGCTCTAGACCATTCCCCTCTTTGTCTAAAGGGGACTGCCCCCTTTAGATTTTTTTGTCAATGCGTCATTCAAATTCTCTTCTCTCTTTTCATTCCCCTTCACGTTATTAGTCATCATAGAACTCTTTGTAAGTATTTGTAATGTTATTGCTTCATTTAAGGAAACTGTTTCTTAATGAATTATAGTGGGGTTTATGAGAAAATGGGTTTTGGAATACCTAGAGGCCCCCCCTGTTCAAGAGGATCATATTAAGATTGATTAGAATGACTTTGCTGATTGACTCACTTGAAGTTGAATTGATTGAAACCACACCTACCTGATAGCCTGGCTCTCAGGGGGTGGGTTCTCTGATCTTGGCATGTTCTGCTCATGGACCACTCTCAAGTCCAGTGAACCAAAGGATTTGGGTGATGTTAGCCAATTAGCTTGGAGTGGTGTGTAGGGGCCACTTCTGGTCCAGACCCAGGGATAGCTTCCATTCTCACAGGTACAGGAACTTCCTCTTTTTGGCCTGAGACTCTGAGGTGGTGGCTAGAAAGGCTTTCTTAACTTTCTGAGCCAGGTGTTGTCTTTTTACTAATACTTAGTATGCTTTAATAAATCCTTAATGCCCAAAGCTGGTGCTAAAGCTTCTAATTTATAAGTAACAAATATATTAGAAAACCCAGCTAATTTTCCCCAAACTTAGGACAGAAATAAGGCAACCACATAAAGTTTTACTTGTCACATGTCCAACATGAGCAGGTGACCATCTTAAGATCACTTTATTGGTGGAGATGCCTTCTGCTTCACCCAACCCAAGACACCCCCTGCTAACATACCATTTCTAGCTGATGCATCATTTTTTGGCCCAAGAAGCAAGATCTATCAACCAATGGGATTCTGTACTTTGTACAGCCCCTTTAGAATGTTCAGGTATCAAATCTGATATCAGACCCTGGAAGGTACACTTCATTAGAGGGGACCATAAATTCTTCGATAAAGTGCCACTGGCTCAAAGCTCTATCTCAGTCTCTTTTATTGTAGGCTGGACAATTTTAATCCCCATACCGAGTTACTTTAGGGAGTAGAACTAGGACCAATGAATAAGTAGAAACTGTAGGAAGGCAAGACTCTGGGTTAAAATAATGATGAATTTTCTAACAATTAGAGTTGTCCAACAATGAAATGGACCAGGAAAGAAGAAAAGAAGGGAGGGAGGAGAGAAAGAAGGAAAGAGAGGGAGGAGGAGGAGGAGGGGAGAAGTGGTAGTAGTAGTTGTTAATTTGTGAGGTAGTGAGCTTCTCATAACTACATATATTCAAGCAGAAGCTAGATAACTTCAGAGCTGTTGTGTAATGCCTGAGTAGAGCAAGATGGACTACAAGATTTACTCCAATTAGAACAAAACCAGGCAACCAGGGTGGAGGAAATTTTACAAGAAGTTTCTGATAAAGGCCTCATTTCTCAAATACATAGGGAACTAAATCAAATTTATAAAAATAAGAGCCATTCCCCAACTGATAAATGGTCAAAGGATATAAACAGGCAGTTTTCAGAAGAAATCAAAGCTATCTATAGTCATATGAAAAAATACTCTAAATCACTATTGATTAAAGAAATGTAAATCAAAACAACTCTGACATACCACCTCATACCTATCAGATGGGTTAACATGTCAGAAAAGGAAAATGAGAAATGTTAGAGAGGATGTGGAAAATAAGGACAGTAATTAACTATTGGTGGATTAGTCCAACCATTCTGGTGAAAAATTTTGAACTATGCCCAAAGGCATAGCAAACTGTATATATACACATTGACCCAACAATACCACTACTATAGTTGTATACCAAAGAGATCAAAGAAAAAGGAAAAGGACCTATTGTACAAAACTATAGCCACTCTTTTTTTTGGTGGCTAAGAAGTGGAAATCAAAGGGATTCCCATCAATTGGGGAATGCCTGAACAAATTGTGGTATGATTATGATGGAATACTATTGTGCTGTAAGAAATGACGAGAGGGCTAGTTTTGGAAAAACTTAAAAAGATTTTTGATTTTATACAAACTAAAGTGAGCAGAACCAGGAGAATATTGTAAACAGTAACGGCAATACTGTAACAATGATCAACTATGAAAGATTTAACTACTCTGATCAAGACAATGATCCAACACAACCCACCTCCAGAGAAAGAATTGGTACAAACTGAAGTATAATTTTTTTCACTTTTTTTCTTGTCCTTTTTTTTTGGCAACGTGGCTAAAATAGAAATGTTTTGCATGATTTCACATGTATAATTGATTCTGGCTAGAATGTAATAGATTCCTAAAAGAAGCAAAGTATGTTTGGTGATTACCCTTAGCCTATCACAATATGCCCCTTGGTACCAACTAGATATGAAAAACTAGTATAAGTAGACCAAGGGCCTGACTCAAAATGCCATTACCCTAAAACAAAGAAAAATAGATTGATTAAAGAAATGTAAATCAAAACAACTCTGAGATACTACCAGAATTCAATCTATCCTAAAACATGAAGTCCTTTAAATCTTCAGGAAGAAAATGCCAGGGGAATCAAAGTATTTCAGTTATGGGCATCATCCCTGACCCATTCATACCCCATAGCCCTCCAAAGCATAGTCCTACTAGTACACATACACATTCCTCCAAGTGGGCTCACTCACCCTGGCAACATCAGAGCTCATGCTGTCTTGGCTGCGTAGGCGTGAATACTCATCAGCGATGTGACTGGCTGCCTCCTGCGTCAGGACAGGTTTGATGATTTTGGCCACATGAATGTACTTCTTCATGAATGCTGCACTCACTGTCTTCTCCCTGGTCCACCACAAAAACACCAGTGAGACAAACCTCACCCTTATTCACAGAGGTCAGAGATTCTTAACCTGGGGTCCAAGGACCCTAAAAGGGGGGGGGGGTTCCATGAATAGATTTCAGAGAGGTTAGTAAACTTGGATGGGGGAAAATGCTTATACCTTTATTTTTACTAACCTTTGGTTTCCTTTGCCATTCTATGTACTGTATTTTATGCATTTAATGACATTATTTGGGGAAAAGGGCCATAGGTTTCACCAGACTGCTAAGGGGGTTCATGAGACAAAAAAAAAAAAAGGTTAAGAATGAACCTTTAGGAGACAGCTAGATGGCACAGTGCATAAAGCACCGGCCCTGGAGTCAGGAGAACCGGAGTTCAAATCCAGCCTCAGACACTTGACACTTACTAGCTGTATGACCCTGGGCAAGTCACTTAACCCCAATTGTCTCACCAAAACAAAAAAAAAGAATGAACCTTTAATCTAAGATTTGCCTATAAATGCATTCCTCAGATGTGCATCTATTATTCCTCACAACTACCTTAGAAAAGTACCTTAGTGGAAGGCTCACTATCCTCATAGGGAGAAAGATAGGATTTGACTAGACAGGATCACAGTGATTCAAGATGGCAGATCTCTAGGTATGGAAAGCATTGTGCACCCTCTATTATCTCAAATGGACTTATATGAACTAGAAAAGCAAAGGGAACTACATTTCATCTTTTGAGCCAGACTTTGATTTATAAATGATCTAGCGGTGTCTATTTTGGGGGGGGGGGGATGGGGTGGGCAATGAGGGTTAAGTGACTTGCCCAAGATCACACAGCTACGAAGTGTCATGTCAAGTGTCTGAGGTCGGATTTGAACTCAGGTCCTCCTGAATCCAGGGCTGGTGCTTTATCCACTGCACCACCTAGCTACCCCCTAGAGGTGTCCACTTTAGCCCTCAAATGACCTGAAATCAGTTTGAAAGTTCAGATAAACCAGAATTCAAAGAACCAATTTCCACTTGAAAGGAGGTCTCTAGTGGAGTGCCCCAAGGGTCTGCATTTATCTCTGTTCTTCAACATAGGTAACCCTAGAACAGCGCAGCTTTCCTGGTCCCCATGCTCAATGGACCTCAAATATTTGCCGTTTGTTTTCCATAGACCATTCACAATAAATTCAACACTTAAAAGAACATTCCCTCTACAGCCAGTCATATCTGGACATCAGGTCTCACACCTCATAAAAAGCTGTTTGGCCACAGAAGATAGTAACCACAAGAGTAAGCCAAGGCAAAAGACTAGAATTTGTTTCAAACAAGTATGGTGGGTAAGAAGACTTTTAATGTGCCCCCAAGAGAATGTGCCATGTTTGTGTTCCTGCCAGGACCACACAGTATCCATGTAAATATACAACCCATATTGGTCTCTACTCTAGGTTATAAAGTTGAAGGGCTAGAGGAATACTTATTTACTTTCCAGGTTATGAGAGAACACGTGTTCCCTGAAAGAAGAGAAGGGATTCAAGGAACAAATCAAAGAAAGCAAAGAGGTAAAGGAGAGAGATCATCTGTGACAACAAGAAGGAGGAGGGTAGAAGGGCATAAAAGAGAATGGAAAGAAGAAAGATGACTGATATAGACCAATACAAATATGAGGCTTTTCCTGCAGAGCAGGAGTTCTTGACCATTTCTGTGTTGGGTCAGGAACCTAAGGGGAAAAACAAGATAAGATGGCATTTGGATGAGAATTAACTTGGGTAAAATGCAAAGAGATACAACACTGTGTTTGGGATATATTAGAGACCAAAAGAGGAATTATTTAATAAGATTGATTACTAGATGATAATTAGAATAGACTATTAATTAATGAGAATTAATAATTAGATGAATGTCTTTGGAAATACCCCACAAATATGGCATGGAAATATGATATAAGGATGGCAGATAGTGATTTCATTAGTGGAGAGATCTCCCAGGAGAGGAAACCACTTCTCCCAATGCATTTGGAAACCCTCTCTGAAACTTATCATCTTAAAAGAAGTGTTTTGGGGTACTATGGCTTACCCACAGTCATCCAGACAGTACATGTCAGGGTTCTTAAACCCAAGTTTTAGCTTTTAGGTTAGTTCTCTACTCCCTGGATAAGTCACTTAACCTCTGTTTGCCTCAGTTTTCCCATCTGTAACATGGGAATAATAGCACCTGCCCCAAAGGTTTGTTGTGAGATCAAATGAGATAATTATAAGGTGCTTAGGACAGTGTCTGGCCCATACTAAGTTCTCTCTCTCTCTCTCTCTCTCTTTCAAAAAAATACATATAGATATAGATAGATATATAGATATGTATATATCCCCTATATGTGGGGGAGAGCAAAAGTGAGGAAATTGCAAGGTTTTTGAATTAACAAAATTATAAAGATGAATATATTAGCCTAATATTCAGAAGGGAAAATTCAGACCTAAAAATAAAAGGGGAAGTCCTCAAGAATGAAATTCTGAAGACAAGGGACCTAAGATGAGGAAAAGACTAATGTTGTACTCAATGACAAATTCAGATTGAAAACTTCAGAGATGAAAAAACAAAGACAAATCGTCATGGATGAATGGTCCTGTAAGAATAGTGTCTGGATCCTCAAGCCCAGAGTGAGCTGAGGCTGAAAGTAGAGGTAAAGGACAACAAAAGAGTTCATATGCTTTAAGCTAAAAAGAGAATCAAGGAGGGAAAGGGCAATGGCCCTGGGTGAAGGGTTGAAGATAAAGGACAAGAGTCAGAAGGCAAAAACACTCCATCTTAATTTGCTCCTTTTCTCTTCTCAGGAGAATGATCTTTGGACTGAGAATGATAGTTAACCCTTAGATGGCAGAGTCTGGATCCATAAAGATCTATCTCTAATGGGCTTGAACGATAGGGTGCATCAAAGATGAAGTTTAATATGGATAAATATAAACCTAGCTAACGGGGCAGAAGAAACAACACGGGTTAAACCTTACACCTGGATTTAATAAAATAAAATCAAGTTCTATGAAAAAGATCTGAGGGTTTAGTCCACTGAAAGCTTCATGGATCAACTATGAGACCTGATAGCCCGAAAGCTAATTTAAGGGTGGCATAGTGTCTAGAATCAGGGAGACAAAAGATTTGATACACTCTGACCGGGTCAAGCCACCTCAGGGTTATTAGGCTCAGTTCTGACCACCTTACTTTAGAAAAGACATAGACAAACTGAGGTATGTCCACTAGGGGAAGGCCAGGATGGTGAAAGGACTAAAGATGCCATATGTGGATCAACTAAAGGACCTGGAGATGTTTAGCCTGAAGAATTCAAATATTAATTTTTATAATATATTTATATATGTATTATCCACTTATCTATTTACTTATACATTATACTGTGTATTGTATATTTAAGTGCACTGCATATATTTACATATAATTTAAATCTCTTTAAATATTGGATAAGCTATTATGTAGACGAGGGTCAGATGTGTTCTGCTAGGCCCCAGAGAGCAAAACAAGGAGCTCTGGGTGCATGGTACAAAGGCAGAGTAGAGTTAATTTGGTCCCTCCTGATTCCAGGTCCAGTGCTCTATGCACTGAGCCACCTACCTGCCCCTAGAACCTTTCAGTATTTTAACGTTCATAAGATTTTTTTTATGTGTGTATCACCCCCTGATAATCTGGTGAAGTCTATGGACTCCTTCTTAAAGTAACATTTTTAAATGCATAAAATATAATATATAGAATTACAAAGGAAATAAATAATATTGAAATACCATTATTCATTTTGGGGGGGGCAGGGCAATGAGGGTTAAGTGACTTGCCAAGGGTCACACAGCTAGTAAGTGTCAAGTGTCTAAGGCCAAATTTGAACTCAGATCCTCCTGAATCCAGGGCTGGTGCTTTATTCACTGTGCCACCTAGCTGCTCCCCCATTATTAATTTTTTAAAACAAGTTCATGAACCCTAGGTTCATGATAACAATAATAATAGCTAAGGTTTACATAGCACTTTTCAGGCTGGCAAAGCCCTTTACAGCTATCATCTCACTAGATCCTCACAAAAACCCTGGAGGGGTAGGTTCTATTATTATCCACATTTTACAGATAAAGGAACTGAGGCAGACAGAGAAGTGTCATAAAGCTAGTTATGTGTCTGAGGCTAGATTTGAACTCAGGTCTTCCTGACTGTAGGTCAAACACTCTATCCACTGTGCTACCTGGACTAGAGGATCATATGCTAGAAATTCTTGTTCAGATATGAGTTGAGCAACTGGACTTTGAAGTCGCTTCCAGTCTTGGATTCTGTGAGTTTCTATCCTCCAACAGAAGAAGATAATACTACTGACTCGCCATCAAGAAGCCGCACACTCTGAAGTTATATTTTCAGTAGGATGGCCTCACCTATACTTTTTCCCAATTCCTTTTTTGACCAAAGGCACTTATCTCCGAGAAACTGATCAGGAGAAAGAGTATAATCTGTAGCCTTTTCCAAAAACCAGGAAATCGAATTGGCCTCTGACCCCAGCCTCATACAAATGATGCCCTAACCCAGTGATGTCAGTAGTGCCATGCTGGTCCCCTAATAACAGTGCAAACATCTCTATCTCAGAGGACACAACTGAAATATAAGGCAGTGAAGTGACACAGTGAATAGAGTTGGATCCAAAGTCAAGAACACCTGAGTGTAAATCCAGTCTCAGATAACTTATGACCTGTGTGACAGTGCACAAGTCACTTAATCTGTTTGCCTCAGGTTCCTCCTACATAGATTAAGGATAATACCTACTTCCCAGGTTTGTTGTGAGGATCAAATGAGGTATTTGTAAAATGCTAAGCCCAGCACATAGGTGCCACTATATAAATGCTAGCTATTATTGTTTATTATTATTAACAGAGGGAGCAAAGATTAAAAATAGTGCTCACTTTTTCTTCTTGGTCCCATGCAGTAGGTTGTCGTGTTTCTCATAAATTGGTGTCTCCTGTCGATCCTCCAGAACAAAGTTGGGATCATCAGTTGCAAGGATATCCACAGCACTACCCAAAGGCATGGCTAGAAAACCCAGGAAATCAGAAAATGAGCGCAACAATTTGGAAACTGTGTCCACAAAGTCACTAAACTGTGCATGCCCTTTGACCCAGTGATCCCAATCTAAGTGGGGAAAAAAAAAGTCAAAGATCCTTATGTACAAAATTACGGATAGCAGCATTTATTTTTTTCTGTTGTAACAAAGAACGGAAAACAACGGAGGTGCCCATCTACTGGGGAATGGCTGAATAAATTATGGAAGATGTGCATGAATTGATGCAGTAAAGTAAACAGAACCAGGAGAAAGATTTATACAGTAACAACAGTTTTGAAAAAACACACAACGTGGGAAGACTTAGGCACTCTCATCATATGTCATATTGGTGGCAGCAACATAATATGAGGATATGGATGGAAAGGATGTTTTTGGTGCCACAAAAGGATACGAGGACCTAGCAGCTAGGTGGTGCAGTGGATAAAGCACCGGCCCTGGATTCAAGAGGACCTGAGTTCAAGTCCAGCCTCAGACACTTGACACTTACTAGCTGTGTGACCCTGGGCAAGTCACTTATCTCTCATTGCCCTGCAAAAAAACAAAAAAACAATGCCCCCCCCCCCCAAAAAACAAATCTATGTGAGATCCATCAAAGTAACCTACAATTTCAGTTAGAAAGGGTAAAGTGACTGGTAGACCCCAAGGCATCCACAGGATCTTAGCCAGGAAAGATCATTCACATGGTTTTGGGGTGGGAAGGTAGCTATCCTTCCTTTCAATTCAAAGCCAAAGCCACTCACTGACAGTTCCTGGTCTCCCTCACAGGACAGAAGATGGGGTCCTCACTCACCGTCACCATCCTGCTCCCCAGCTGCCCGGTATCGATGCATCCTGAGGACGTGGTCTGAGATCTCTCGGTCTTGCTCAGGATCCATCTGATCCAACATGATGAAAAGCAAGTCAAATCGAGACAGTAAAGAATCCTGCAGACCGATGTTCTCCATGGGTGTCTTATACTGATCATACTGGGAAAGAAAAATGGGAGAAGCAGAGGGTCACAGAATAGAAGCTAGAAGGGATCTCAGAAGTGAAGATAGAAACCCAGATCTTCAGGGACTTGTCCAAGTTCACATAGTTACTGAGTGGCAGACAAGGCTTTCACCCCAGATTCTCTGACTTCAGATTCAGCTTATTTTATACTCTACTATGTTCTCTCAGGGGAAGAGGCTCAGATATCCTCACCACTCCTCTATGTGTTGTCTTCTCCAATTATTATTATTATTTTTTTGTGTGGGGGGGGGCAATGGGGGTTAAGTGACTTGCCCAGGGTCACACAGCTAGTAAGTGTCAACTGTCTGAGACTGGATTTGAACCCAGGTACTCCTGAATCCAGGGCCAGTGCTTTATCCACTGCGCCACCTAACCGTCCCCCATCTTCTCCAATTATAATACATAAAATATTACATTAATATATGTTATAATATAATTTAGAAATATAATATAATGTATTGTAATATAATTATATTATATAACATAAGCTTCCTGATGGCAGGGATTTTTTTGTATTTATATCCCCTGGCACATGAGAAAGGCTGACTAAATGATTTTTCATCCATTCATTCACTCACTCCACAATGGGTTATCTTAGTGATTCTTACTTTGTAGGGGGAATGTGGGGGTATGGAGGTAGGAGGAGGATGGTTTAAGATAAAAACAGGGGAGAGAAATTTTATAAGCATTTATTAAGTGGTTACTATGTGCTAGGCTGGAGGCAGCTAGGTGGTTCAGTGGATAAGGGCTCTGGGCCTGGAATCAGGAAGACCTGAGTTCAAATCCAACCTCAGACACTTATTGGCTATGTGACCATAGATGAGTCACTTAACCTCTGTTTTCCTTAATCCACTGGAGAAGGTAATGGCAAACCACTGTCAAGAAAACTCCATGGACAGTATTGAGGTCATGAAGACTCAGACCTGACTGAGTAACTGAATAAAATGTATTAGGCAGTGTGCTAAGCACTGGGAAACAAAGAAAGAGCCCCTGCCCTCTGCTTTAAGAAGCATGCAATCTAATGAGAGACACAACATGCTAACAACTATGCTTACTTTGTCAAAATGTTCATCCCACTCCCTCAACCTATAAACTAAAGATGGCTGGGCCAGTGGCCCAGCCAAACTAAGCAGGGCCTGGAGGCTGGCTCCTCTCCCAAGCTTCACTTTCATCTGCTTATTTTGCCAAGGCAAAATAAGTCTATTCAATTGTCATCAATATAAGAAAAAGTTAAGAATTGGGCCGGATTAAGCATCTTGGAAATCAAAAGCCCTTGGAAATTTTGGAGTCCTTCATGATACTGGAATAACAAATCAGTGAATAAAATTTCAACTAAATTTATTTAAATGGTCAAACTTAATGTATACTAGGTGGTGGTGGTGGCACTAGTGGTGGTGATGATGATGAATATGATGTTGATAAAGCAAAGTCATTAAGGTTTACAAAGGGTTTTTTTTTTTGGTGAGGCAATTGGGGTTAAGTGACTTGCCCAGGGTCACACACCTAGTAAGTGTCAAGTGTCTGAGGCCGGATTTGAACTCAGGTACTCCTGAATCCAGGGCCAGTGCTCTATCTACTGCACCACCTAGCTGCCCCTACAAAGGATTTTTAAAAAAAATAGACATCATCTCGTATCATTATCACGACCCTGTGAGGTTGGCACTACAGGTACTGATATGAATGATAACAAGAATCCATTAGATTGTAAGTTCCTTGAGGGCAGAAACTTTCCTTCTTTTTGTATCCTTAGCATTTAGAAAAAGTACCCGGCACATAATAGACATTTAATCATTATATATTGACTGACTGATTGACTGAAGAAAGGACTGCCAAGATGGCAGCCACCAGTAGTGGAAATAACACTAGTGATCAAATAAAAAGACCCGAGTTCCAGTCTTGACTCTGATACTTAGCCATGTGACCTTGGAAAAGTCCCTTAACCTCTAAGCTTCAGTTTACTCCTGAATAAAATAGAGGTAATGCTATTACTACTACCTATCTCCTAGGGTTAATGTGAAGGACTGTAGTAAACCTTCCAAAGTTTTATAAATATGAACTCTCATTTATTGTTACACATCAAAATGGTAGATCTTAGAAATCAGATAAAATATTTCTTTAGGTGTAGGGTCCCCAACCCATTCTGCCATATTTCTGGCCTGGTTAGAGTCACTAAGACTTAGGTTCAAGATTTGACTCTAGCACATGGTGGGTGTGTGTCTCTGGGCAAATCACTTAAGGTCTCAGAGCTTCAGGCAATGCTCTAACACTGTATTTTACAGAGCAGTGGCTGATCTTCACTGTTGGAGAGAGTTTCCATACCTGAAGTTTCCCACACCAACAAAATCACAGGTCTATTCAAAAATAAAATTATTGAATCACAGAAAGTCCCAATCCCTACTACTTTTCATCCTTATGAATATTAATATAGATATATCCATACATGAAAGCTTATTTTATATATAAAGTTCTTATATATAAAAATTCTTTTTTATACATAAAATTCTTATATATATAAAATTCTTTTATGTGTGTGTGACTTGCCATTGTCATTTTTCCAGAATGTGCTGATAAACACACATTCCTGTTTAAGATGTAAACTAAAAATAACAGAAAGGAGACAAAGAATTTTGTGGGAATCAGGGTGCCACCCCACTGTTGAGAAAGGCATTGTGAGAACCAGAGCAAGGCCCCCATGAGAAGAAAGCATGTGACTAGCATCCGGAAGTTACATCTATTCAGAGAACCACCTGTAAGTCATGTCAATCAATGCTACCATCCAATTAGCTTGGAGCTGTGTATGGGGACCACCCCCTCTTTTGGTCCCACAGGGAGCTTCTGATCTAGGAGATGGGGGAATCTTTTTTTTCCGGTTGGAGCTTGCAGTAGGCAGCTGGGACTAGCTGGTGGTGTTCTCTTTACTAACCCCTAGTATACTTTAATAAATGCTTAATGCCTAAAGACTAGTACTATATGCTTCTAATTTAAGGCGACCACACATTAGATTTTTAGTCACCACAGATTTTAAACATCACAATTTACTAGGGCTTATGACAAATAATAATTTCACATATTGAGCCTCCAAGGTCCCCCCACCCCCAGCAAGGAGCTACTCTGTAGAGTAGCTATCCAAACCTAATTAGAATGTAAGCTCTTTGCAAGAAGGGATTATTCATTCATGGCTCATGTCCCTCTGACCTGGCACATGGGAAGCACTTAATAAACACATGCTGATTGATGACTAAGAAACTCATTGCTCTACTTTGAGGTAACTAGGTGGCACAGTGGGCCTAGAATTAGAAAGACCTCCATTCAAATCCAGCCTTAGGCACTTACTAGCTGTGTGATGCAGGGGCAAGTCACTTAAGCTGTATCTGCCTCAGTTTCCTCAACTGTGAAATGGGTATAATAATAGCACCTACCTTCCAGAGTAATTGTGAAGAACAAATGAGATAGCACTTGCAACGTGCCTGGCGCATCATAGACCCTTCATCAATATTTTTTTCCTTCCTTCTAACCTAAGATGACCTAAGACCTTCACACTCACCCTGCCATAGACGGGGTTCGCTGCTGCCAGCACACTGCAGCGGGCATTCAGGCGAGCGTGGATGCCAGCCTTGGAGATTGTGACCCTGCCCTGCTCCATCACTTCATGGATAGCTGTACGGTCAATGTCAGACATCTTGTCAAACTCATCAATGCAGACAACCCCTCGGTCAGCCAGCACCATGGCCCCTGCTTCCAGGCGGCGTTCCCCTGGACAATGGAAAAACAGAACAAAAAAGTAAGCACCAAGCTTTAGGTCATGGGAGAAAGTAACAACAAGAAAAAAAGGGGGAAAAAAATCTGGCCTTCCTTAGAATCTACTACGCACTTACCACCAAACTGTTTAGGAAGCAACTAAGCAAGGAAATCTTCTCCAATGATTAAAGGGTTTCCCACCAAATGTCTAGCCCTTCCTTGCTATCTTAACACTACTCTCCTTCTCCTACTTGGAAATGACGTCCACACTGTTGACTTCCTGAGATTTTCATTCCTCCATCACCAATGTCAGTGATCTAAGGGTATTTTCTCTAAATCAGAAAAAAATAGGGGTGGGGGTGGGTGTGTATGCATGTGTGTGTAAGGGGAAAAAAAGCTATCTTTTTCTTATGAGTATATTAATGAAATCACAGGTCCAGTCCAAATCCCAAACCTGTTCTCTTCTCTCACTCCTCTTGCTTTGTTAGTCTTTAAATCTGCTCCTCCGATATTGTCTTCTTCAATTTTCTAAGCATATGCTTTGTCTGACAAGCTTCTTCCAAACACTCCTCAAAATCTTTTTCCAAGATTAGTCCTGGGCCAGCAAATATTCCATTCCGAAGGTAAAACTAATTCATTGATTTTAACTGATCAATCACAAGACTTGGTCTACCATGATGGGATCCAAAACTACCTGCTCGACCTTCTCTCCTAGTACTCTCCCCACATAAACTTTCTGCTTAAATAAGATCAATCCACACTTCCCCCTCAAGCTCCTACCCTGCTCCCCATTTTTTGGTGCATGTCTGCTAAGGACTCTGCCCGAGTCTTACCTGTCTCTTGGTCTGTGGTGACAGCAGCTGTCAGACCAACCCCAGAAGAACCCCGGCCAGTGGTGGGGATTGCCCGGGGAGCTGTGCAGAGCACATAACGCAGAAGCTGAGATTTGGCGACGGATGGGTCTCCTGAAATAAGAATGGGGCCAGTGGTGAATTCCAGGGACAACTGTTAAATACCGGTAAATACCCACTACCCTTCAATAGTCATCAACATGTCATCATTTTATATGCTGGTAGGACCTCTCTCAGGGCCGACCAGACTGAATCTCACTGATTCTCATTACAGTCCTATAGGTAGGTAGAAGCTAGAGTTGAACCATAACCCTGTAATTCCCATCACGGTGGCACAGGTGGATAGAACATTGGTCTAAGAGCCATAAAGACCTGGGTTCACAGTCTACCTCAGAACCTTAGTAGTTTTGTGACCCTAGACAAGTCATCATTAACTTCTCTGTGCTTCAATTTTCTCATCTGCAAAATGAAGAGGCTGGACTCAATGGGCTAGCTGTCTGCTCTTCCTGTCACTAATACTGCTCACCCTGCACTCTCGATTTTATTGCTCAGTTATTACACTCAATGAATCACAGGGGCCCACACTGGCAAAGATCCCCATGTGACAGCCTCATTGTTTCAGGTGTTCCTTCTGATCTCATAGCCCAGGATGGGTCTATTAATTATTTTCTTTTTTGGGAGGGGGGGGAAGTCTATTAATTAAAGTCAAGTTTTTTGGAATTGCAGAGAAACCCAAGAAAGGGCTGAGAGCTAAGTAAGCCCAGGTTTGAGCTCAGCCAGTCTAAATTGTTACCCCAACTCAGCAAAGGCCCAAAGACTACCACAGAGGACAGATAGCCCCAGAGACAACTCTATCACCATCCCTTTTCCCCTCCCTTACCCCCTTTATTTACCTATTATATATTATATATTGTTATATTATGTTATATACTAAATCATATATTATATTATATCATATATCCTATTACTGTTTGTATAGTCTCATTTGTGCTTTACAACAACCCCGTGTATAAACTAGCTGAGATGTTAAATAACCTAGTTTACTATTAGAGATGGAGTTTGAAGCAGAGTCTTCCTGACTCCCTAATCCAGTCCTCTATGCCCTATACTATGTTGCTTCTTGAGAACCTTACCGTTCAGATGATATAATTCAACAGATCCCCAACAAAAGGGAAGTGCGCACACACTGTACCATACCCATGGCCAAGACTTGACTGTTTTTGCCTTTTCACATTTTTCCTCTTTTCTTTTAGGGGCCAGGATGATGGAGATGCATCAGTTCTAAAATACAATGGCTGTCTTGACAGAGTACTGCATTAGGATTCAGGGTTTGAAGCCATCCTGTGCTACAAACCAAGTTAAGAGGCAACTAAGTGGCACAATGGATAAAGAACTGAAACTGGAATCAGGGAGACCCAAGTTCAAATCTGGCCTCAGACACTTTACTAGCTTTATGATTCTGGCTGAGTCACTTTGCTTCTATCTGCCTCAGTTTTCCTCATCTGTAAAATGGAGATAATAAGAGCATCTCCCTCCTAAGGTTGTCGTCAGGATCAAATGAGAAAATATTTGTAAGGAGCTCTGCAAACCTTAAAGTGCTATATCAATGCTAGTTTTATTATTACCATTATTTATTACCACCAACCACCACCACCACCACCACCACTACTACTACCACCACCATCACCACCAGTATGACTTTGAACTTGTCACTCCATCCTTCTGGGGCCTCAGTTTCCTCACTTATAAAAAATGATAGGGTTGGACAGAATCTCTAAGGTCCCTTCCAGAATTATATCCTATGGTCTTAATAACCTCAGAATACCAAGAGTACCCACTGTAAAGATTGGAGTGATGCCACCTGCTGGAGAGTTACTGTAGGAAAGCTCTGCCATCAGGAGAAGGCATCTGAGGGCAAGCCATGGGGTCAGTTCCTTGGCATCAGGAAGTGATGTTTGCTCGTGGGTACTGTCTGTCAAAGCTATCAGCCAATTAGCTTGGAGGTGTGTGTGTGTGTGTGTGTGTGTGTGTGTGTGTGTGTGTGTGTGTGCGCTCTCACATATGGGATGTTCCCAGTTTCAGAGGAGGCTTGTGGGACAAAGAAGGGGGAAAATTTTTCTCTTACTCTCTTTCATGAGGACCTCAGGGGGAAACAGAGCAAGAGACACGGGCTCCCAGAGATAGACAGCTGAATCTAGGCCTCTTTCTCTCTCTTCACCAAATTCTTATTCTCCTTAATAAATGTTTAAAAGTCTAAACTCTTGTTAAAGTTTATAATTTATTGGTGGCCACTCATTAGATATTTTAGACAGTATAGCCAGAATTTTAGCCCCTTACCGATCTCAGAGGCTAAAATCTAATCACCTTTAAGTGGGTACTTAGTAGTTCCTCATTCACACCCAATTGAAACACTACTAAGGCAATCAAGTCTGACACCCCCCACCCCATCTATCAAATTCCATTATCTTAACACACCCCAGATAAGAGAATAGCAGCAAAGCACTAATTGCTTGGGGGTGGGGGTGGGGGGGAGGTTCGAGAGAAAAGTCTAGGATGTTAAAGAGCACCAACAATCATGAATTCACAAACTGCTAGGGTCCCCTATTCTGGGAACCAAGTATATTATGTTCAGAGAATTGCTACTGTAAGATGATCCCTTACCTATCAGAAGAACATTGATGTCCCCACGGATGCGACTCCCATTCTCTAGGACCTTCTCAACTCCTCCAAGGAGCATGCACAGGATTGCTTTCTTGATGTACTCATGTCCATGGATACTGGGAGCCAGTGATCTAGACAACTGATCAAAGATATCCTAGGGGAGAGACATGGTGGGGAAGAAGAATAATTACTAACAGAATGTAAACTCTTTTAGGGAGGTGACTTTGTCATTTTTTTCCCTTTGTATTAATAGCACCTAGACGGTTAATAAATGTTTGATTGATTGATGACAGATTTTACTGAATACCTTTTGGTACTTTGTTGTTGAGTTAGATGCTTATAGAAAATTAAAATTAAGAAATGGTTCCTGGGGGCAGCTAGGTGGCACAGTAGATAAAGCACCTGCCCTGGATTCAGGAGGACCTGAGTTCAAATCCGACCTCAGACACTTGACACTTACTAGCTGTGTGACCCTAGGCAAGTCACTTAACCCTCACTGCCCTGCAAAAAAAAAAAAAAAACACAAAGAAATGGTTCCTGACCTCATAGTCTTCTGCTCTAAAATGAAGTGCACAGACAGAATTTACGTCAAAAGACATAAAACCCACTTCCAAAAACTTCACAAAAAAATTAAAGAAAAACATGTTATTTGCAAAAGTAACTTTTAAGTCTTAAAAAAACATCTAGAAATTATAGGGACTTTGAGAGGTTAACTAACTTCATCTATCTCCACCTAATCCCACTAAAGATCTTTGAGAAAGATGTCTAAGTAGATTCCATAACCTCCCTTAGCTATTCTTCCAAGTTCATGAAAAGACTCACTATATCTCCAATATGATGACATAGTCACTGAAGTTGTTGCCTTTTAAGCAGCATAAACAAAAAGTAAAACTCATCCTTTCTGCCTTAAAATGAAAGGACAAGCAAAAATTTTTGCCAAAAACAAAGTTCCATTGTTAAATAGGAGATTTTTAAAACGAATCAATACTTATCAAAATATCAGTGAGCTACTTTGTAAGATTCAATAAAGCCATGATAAAATTAATGTGAAAAAGAAACATAATCAAAACAACCTTTATTTCTTTTTATATGTGAGAAGCCTAACACAATGACAGAGATTCTGAAGAGAAGGCTTTTTGTTGGTTGGTGGCAACTTTGAATTAAGAGAACATGGCAGTGTTAACTCTTCTTATGAGGAAGAAGCAACATCTGGTGGTGACTATGTGAGCAGGGGCTATATGTAAAGCAGATGTGTCATGTCCTGCAGATACCAGTGACAACAGTACAAAGGCAACAGCAGAGAAGCAGCAGTCCTGCAGCATCAGAAGCCTATGAATTGCCTTTAGACATTGTGAGGTCTGGCCATGCATGTTCCCCATACTCAATTAGTGCATTTGGGACAATATAGTCCCAGATTTATAGGGCAATATGTTACATGCCTACTTTTCTTAATGTACCATTTCATTAAATGCCTAAGCTTTAAATAATTTTTTAAACTGAACCACTTTTTTTTAAATTAAAGAGGGCCTCATCTTACCAGATTTCAAAACATACTATTAAAACTGTCTTACTAAATTAAAAAAAAAAGATCACTGTAACGCAACAGAGAATCCAGAAATAGAAAGATGTAAATAAGAGACTCATGATTGATCAACCCAGGATTAAAAACATTAGGGAAAGAAATTATTCCATTAAAATTGTTGATAAAAATGGAAACCAAGATGGCAAAAAAGAGATTGGTGACATGCAACACACCATCTATTATGATAAAACCAATCTGATTCATGATCTACAAATTTGGAAGGAAAAGGAATAGTATGTGTCTCCCAAATGGGGTGAGGAAAAAATATTTTCTCTGTTGGAAAAGATTCTAGTTAGGAAGAAATGTTTCATTCCTTTGATTTTTATCCCTGGTGCCCAGAATAGTTATTGCCTAGTATATATTAGGTGCTTCATAAATTTTTGTTAATTGGTTAACTGAAACAAAAATCGATGGAGTTGAGTACACCAAAATAAAAGAATTCTGTACAACAAATAAAATGATGTTTCCAAAATAAAAAGAAACAAAAGAAGAAAGGGGAAGAACGTTTATAATAAACATCTGACATTCAAAATCTAATCTATAAGAATAATATTCATTCCTCATTAGAATGCCTCAAAAACTAGACTTCACCTAAGGCCTCAGTTTCCTCATTTGTAAAATGGGAGGGTTGGACTCAATGACCTCTAAAGTTCCATCCAGCTCTAAATCTAAGATGCTTTCGATCCTGGGAAATGGTCAAAAGGCATGAATAATTCAATTATATAACTATGTAATTTGATAATTCAAAAAGGAAAGCAAAATTGCTAATAACCATGAGAAAAGTTATTCAAATCCTCTAAGGATCAGAAATGTAATTAAAATAGCTTGGTTACAACATTATATCAAGCACAAACTGGCCAAAGCAACTGAAAATGATGCAATGTTAATACTGGCAGCCCTTCAGGGAAACAGGCTGATTGTGAATAGGACTATAAATTGATACAAGCTTTTTGGAAAGTGCTCTATCATCATGCCATGAGAATTACTAAATTGTTCATATATTTGGACCCCAGAATGTCATACTACTGGAACTAAATCAAAAGGATTTTAATCAAATTTTAAAAGGATTTCTCAGTACAAAAATATTCAAACCCACTTCATTTGTAAGGGGGGGGGAAAAAAACCCCAACCTCTTAGTCCAGTGACTGGAGAATAACTGAATTATAGTCTATCAATGATGCAACAGAATGCTACTGAACCACAAAAATGGTAATATGCAAAGGAATAACGGCAGACTCACAAGAGGTGATATAAAGCAAGGAGTGTAAAATAACCTACACAAGATGACTGTGACTACAGAGGGGAAAGAAAAGGGCATCAAAATGGATGGAAAAAAGAAATCAGAAAGAGACCAAGTCCTGACAGACACAATGAGCAGTACGGCCCTGGGCAAGTTGAATACTTTCTCAGTGCCCCAAGGCAACTCCCTAAGAATGCAACCAAGGTGGAGACCTATCTAGTAAATAACATAATAGCAAGCATTTACATAGCAGTTTAAGTGTTCAATGAACTGTAAATATTATCTTATTTGATCCTCAGAACAACCCAGTGAGGAAAGTGCTATTTATCATTCCCATCAGACAGATGAAGAAACTACATTTTAAGGTTAAGTGACTTTGCCCAAGGTCACATAGCTAGGAAGGCTCTGACTTCAAATAAGATCCTGCAGCTTCTTAAACTGTGGGGCCCAACCCCAGATGGAGTCACATAAGTGAATGTGGGGATTGCAAAAAATTTCACAACAGTAAAAGGTTGTGTATACCTATTTTATATACCTATATAACCGGAGTCATGTAAAAATTTCTAGGGCAAAAAAGGGTCATGAGGGGAAAAAGTTTAAGAAGCCTTGCTATAGGGGCAGGTAGGTGGATAAAGCACCAGCCCTGGATTCAGGAGGGCCTGAGTTCAAATGTGACCTCAGACACTTGACACCAGCTGTGTGACCCTGGGCAAGCCATTTAACTTTCATTGCCCAGCAAAAAAAAAAAAAAAAAAAAAGAACCTCTGCTGTAGAGGAAGCTCCTGACCATGAACTCCTCACACCAATGAAAAAACAGGTCTAGTCCCCCAAAAAGGAAATTTTATGAGTTAATAGTTTCTTATCAAAATGTAAATACTTCCTATTCTCAGTTCCAAGTTGTTTGCTTATTTGTATTCAATGAAAAACAATTTACAATTTTAAGAGTGTCTTTTAAAAAACAGTAAGGCTTGGGGCAGCTAGGTGGCACAGTGGATAGAGCACCGGCCCTGGAGTCAGGAGTACCTGAGTTCAAATCCAGCCTCAGACACTTAACATTTACTTGTGCGACCCTGGCCAAGTCACTTAACCCCAATTACCTCACCAGAAAAATAAAAATAAAAAATGGAAAAAAAAGAGACCTCTCACAAAGTGGGAGTGATCTGTGAATATTTGGAATGTAAAAAGAAAACACATAAACAAAAAACAGTAAAGCTGCAACTGGGTAAGAACTTTTTACCTGCCATTAAAAAAAATTATACACACAAAAAACCCTCTTTTACACCTTTTCTAGACTTCCTCAGCATTCCTTTAACCATCACCTACCTAGCCTACATTCCTCTGGCTTCCCCCAAATCCAAGAGATGGAAACTATTTTCATAAAAGGAATAGAAAGTCTTTTACTTGGTGGAAAATATTGGAACCAAGTCAAAGGATGCAGAGAACCAAATGGAGCTGGTCCCCCTACGCCCCCAACTCCCAAGAAAAGCTCCCACCCAAAAAGGCTTTCCTACCACTCTTTTCCTACCCAAGGCCCTCTCCTACCTCTTTTCCTCCAAAAGCACCTACGGTGGAAATCTATCCCAAAGTTCTTTCCTACCTTGGAGCGAGATTTGCTGAACTTCTTAATCTTGGCTACATCTTCAGCAGAAAACATAGGCTGAACCTCCTTGCTCATCATTTTCACATGGCAGGCAATCAGAATAGTCCTAGGGAGAAGACAATGGTTGGAAGGACAATATCAATACCAAGCATTCAGCAATATCTTCTACTCTTATCTGCTGGCCAGTCAATCAGCAATATTCCTTGGGGAGCCTCAAACTAGAAAAATGCCTGGGACCATCCTGATTTCAGGTAGCATCAAGTTCTGGATTCTGCACTGTACTTGGAGCCAATAAGACCTAGGTTCAAATCCTGCCTCAGACTTGAGCTGTGTTGACTTTGGGTAAATCACTTAAACCCCTCTGAGTCCTATAAAAGGAGGGGTTGGATTCAATGGCTTCTAAGGTCCCTTTCTTTTCTTTCTTTCTTTCTTTTTTTTTGTGGAGCAATGGGGGTTAAGTGACTTGCCCAGGGTCACACAGCTAGTAAGTGTTAAGTGTCTGAGGCTGGATTTGAACTCAGGTCCTCCTGAATCCAGGGCTGGTGCTCTATCCACTGCGCCACCTAGCTGCCCCTAAGATCCCTTTCAACTCTAGATCACTGATCCTCTGATTTCAGAATTCAAAAATTATTCTCTACCAACTTCTGCCTCCCACAGGCTAACTACGTCCATATGCATGTCATGCGATCCATCTTTCCTTTTGCTGATGATTAATAACAGTAATAATAATTTATATACTGATTTAAAGGTTTACAAAAACACTTTCAATATATAGCATCTCCTTTGATAAAGTAGGCTGTAGTCTGGGTAGAGGAAACACCTGGAAGTGGGTAAACAACTTTACAAGCCCTCTTAATTCCAGTGCCTTCCCGCTGTTAATTATCTCCTATGCATCCTGTATAGAGCTTGCTTTGCATCCATCTGTTTGCATGTTGTCTCCCCCATTAGATTGAAAGCTCCTTGAGGTCAGGGACCATCTTTTGTCTCTTTTCATATTCTCTGGTGTGAGTTTCAGAGGAGGCTTCTGGGAGGAGCAAGGCTTTTTTGTACAGGGGCTTGGCGACAGAGACAAGCAGGATAGGGAGAGCAGGCAAATCTCATATTTTATCCACGTGTTTCTCTTTACTAACCCCTAATATACTATAATAAATACTTAATGAGGGGCAGCTAGGTGGCACAGTGCATAGAGCACCAGCCCTAGATTCAGGAGGACCCGAGTTCAAATCCAGCCACAGACACTTGACACTTACTAGCTGTGTGACCCAGGGCAAGTCACTTAACCCCCATTGCCTCACCAAAAACAAAAAACAACTTAATGCCCAAAGATTGGTGCTGTAAGGCAACCACTCATTAGATTTTAGACAACATAGCTAGAATTTTAGGCCCTTACACTGGTACATAGGAATCACTTAATAAATGCTGACTGATCGACTGATTGATTGATTGGAAGGACTTTGCTTAATGACTTGTCAGACATCCTTAGCATGAATATGCATCAGTCGATGGCTATAGGCTCCATTTTCTCTGACCAATGGGGAGAACTTGTTCTTTGAGCTCAAGAGGTCCTCCCAACAAGTCAGGGATAGAAAGAAACAAGAGCTGAGAGGAAGCCAGGTCTCCTGACAATCAGATTTATTCAGTGTCCTACCCATGAGATAGTATTTCAGGATTTGAGAAAAGGATGACAAAAAACACAAGGCCACTGACCCCAATCTTCCCAAACTCTTTGAGAGACTCCAAGGTTCCTTTACCTGAATGTACCTGAAGTGTATCCTCCTTTCTTTCCCGGGAGGCATCGGTAAGTCCCCACCACCTGAATGCGGTCCCCTGGCTTCACTTTATCTACCAGGTCATCATCCAGGATAACATCCACAGAGCGCGGCAGCTGGCCAGCAGGGGCCTTCTCAGGCATTTCCTGGATAGTGATGGTCTGGTGGTCTTTGTACAGTGAAAGACCGTATTCTGTCTCCAGAGGGTTATTCTCTTCATCCTGGAAAACAGAGGCAAAGGCAAATTACTTAGCCGTGTCTCCAGATATTCTAGATGTATCTGCCTTTAGAGAATTAAGCTTGGGGCGGCTAGGCGGCGCAGTGGATAGAGCACCGGCCCTGGATTCAGGAGGACCTGAGTTCAAATCCGGCCTCAGACACTTGACACTTACTAGCTGTGTGACTCTGGGCAAGTCACTTAACCCCAATTGCCTCACTAAAAAAAAAAAAAGAGAGAGAGAGAATTAAGCTTGTAAATTATCAGGACATCATAACTAAGCCCACTGGGGAAAAAAAACAATCCTAGCACTTTTCACCCTTCCCCATGTGTTTATGATGGTACAATTAATATAAGGAAGCCCTGGCAGTCTGGCAGAAGTAGAACACCAATGCTACTCATTGAGGCAATTAAACAGCTTCAGCAAAGTTGCGGGCTACTAAATAAACACACAAAAAGTAACAGCATTTCCAAGAGGTGATAATAGAAGGGGAAATCCATTCAAAACAACTATAAAGAGGCAGCTAGGTGGCACAGTGGATAAAGCACTGGCCCTGGATTCAGGTGGACCTGAATTCAAATTTGCCCACAGACACTTGACACTTACAAGCTGTGTGACCCTGGGCAAGCCACTTAACCCCCATTGCCCCACAAAAAAACAAAACAAAACAAAATTATCCAGAGGTACAAAAGATCTAGACTACTAAGAAAAATAATGGAAAAAAAAAGTAGAAATAAAGAGGGAATAGCACTTGCAGACCTCAAACTAGATGAGAAGAGACATCTCTTTCCTCCACTCTCCAGAGGAGATAGTCAACTCAGTCTTCTTACCTTGGTGGGGTAGACAGAGCTGGAAGGAAAGGCTACCAGTGTGGTGAGATCAGTGTAGTTTCTCTCTAGGGTCTTCTTGGTGGCAGGACAATAGTGGACACTACGGACGACCTTGGGACGAATCAAGGAGCCTGGAAAGAGAGAAATCATGTAAAGATCAGAGGCCTGGCTCTGCTCTCTGATATACTAAATGATATTGAAGGGAAATTCATCTCCCTTTCCCATAGTGTGACTTCCTCTACTCAACCCAACCTGATCATTTCCTCCCATATCCCATGAACCAACTCTTGAAGACTAAAGGAGGTGTACCTCACTCTAAATAATAGTCTAAATAGAAGTTAGCCAACTCATACCAACTTCACATTCCTTAATGTCCTATCCAAAGACAATGACTTTCACACATGTAAAGTCCCCTGTATATATATTCTGTATATAGCTTACTGTTTCCTTGTTGTCTCACCCATTGGATTGTAAGCTCCTTGAGGGCAGAGACTGTCTTTTGCCTCCTTTTCTATGACACATAATAAGCCCTTAACATTTACTGATTGAAATAGCAATAATAGCAACTAACATCAACAAAGGTTTGCAAAGCAGTTTACATACTTTAATATATATTAATTAAAAGATTACATATATTAACATTTGATCCTCACAATAATCCTACAAGGTAGATGCTATTACTATTCTTGTTCTCCAGATGAACAAATTAAAGTTGCAAGAGGATAAAGAAGTGTCTGAGGAAGACTCAGGTCCTCCTGACTCCTGGTGCAAAGAAGTTAACTGATTCGCCCAAAGTCATACCGGTACAAAACATAAGAAGTAGGACTTGAATCGAGATCCATTGAGGCAGTTCTTGACTTCATAAGAGAGGGAGCTCAATGCAAAATCATCAAAGCTACTAGAAAAATAGTAATAGCTAACATGTATATAGTGCTTACTATATGTTTGGCACTGTGCTAAACACTTAACATTTATTATTATCTCATCTGATCCTCACAACAACCCTAGAAGGTAAGTACTATTATTATCTTCATTTTACAGTTGAGGAAACTGAGGTAAAGAGGGAGTTAAGTGACTAGTAAATGTCTGAGACAGGATTTGAACTCACGTCTTCCTGAGTCCAGGTCTGACGCTTTTTATACTGTGCCATCTAACTTTCCTGTAATGCACAAGACATGATGGCTACAGATGATCAGATCACTAACACTTTCAAAGAAAAAAAATTTTGTTTTGATCTGGACCTGGGATTTCACCAGTGTAGGGAATTCCCAGTGTGGAAACACCTTCCATTTACACAGTTCAGCCAGCTCCTGTGTAAGTGGAAATCTTTTTTTTTTTTTGGGTAGGGCAATGAGGGTTAAGTGACTTGCCCGGGGTCACACAGCTAGTAAGTGTCAAGTGTCTGAGACTGGATTTGAACTCAGGTACTCCTGAATCCAGGGTCAGTGCTTTATCCACTGCGCCACCTAGCTGCCCTGTAAGTAGAAATTTTAAAAGAGCTGCCTACATCACTGCCAGATTCAATGACTTGCCAGTGACTAGTCAATGACAGAACTCACACCCACATCTTCCCTGATTCTATCCACTCTGCTACATAGCCTCTACACCGGAAAAAGAATATATATATTTTTTAAATGAGGCCACTTACCCTACTATTTAGCCTAGGGTTTCTCCCAATCATTTTCACTGCCCTGTCCTCAAAATTCTGCATCCTCAAGCTGCCTAGCCATGCTTCCCCTCCGCCCCCTGCATCTATTCCTCGAGTGTCTGTGGGAAGTCCCCTTGATTTCAATACTGCTGTTCAGCCCCCTCACATTTGGTGACGATGCCCTCCACGCAGACAATGCAACTGAGGAAGCAGGAGGTGAGGGTCCGAGGAGAAACATGCTTGGAGCCAAAGCTGCCCTCCAAACCAATGTAGAATTCCTCATACTGCTTAGCATAGGTGGCATCAATGGAGGCCACAAAATCCTTCAGGGCACGCTGGAAGGCCAGAAGTTCCTCAAAGGCATTGTTAAGGAGCCTGCAGATGAGGCAAAGAAGAAGAAAAAAAAAAAAAGTAAGAAAAGGAGAAACAATCTCGCTAGTAAAATACTGACCCAAATGTAATCCAAAAGGATCAAAACAAGATCACAGGGGCAGCTAGATGGCACAGTGGATAAAGCACTGGCCCTGGATTCAGGATTACCTGAGTTCAAATCTGGCCTCAGATACTAGCTTACTAGCTGGTGACCCTGGGCAAGTCACTTAACCCCAACTGCCTCACAAAAAAAAAAATGCAAGGATGGATATGAACTTGGGTGGTCCTCTAACCCTCCAACCAACACCATGTATGCTGTCTCCACTGAGGTATCAATCTAGCTCCTTATGTGGGAGACTGAGTTGGCTCTAGAGCAGGGTTTCTTAAACTTTTCCCACTCACAATCCCTTTTTGCCCAACAAATTTTTACTCAACCCCTGTGACAGCATGCACAGTACAAAGTGAGTAACGTGTATGTTCAAAACCAAGGCTATAGCAATCTTCACATTCAATTACACCACCCCATAGAGTTGTGACCTATAGTTTAAGAAGCTAGGCTCTAGTGAATAGAAATGGGAATAGGAAAGTTTCCATTTGTACTCATTCCCCCTCACCCCACCCCACCCCACCAATGATCCCACTGCTCACCGGATGGCTCTTTTCTCATTCTTTCGACGCAGATCATTCACGTTGACGATCAGACGATGCTGGTTATCACTAATCAACTCTCGAACTTTGCTCTGATAAATTCCCTGGTCTTCCTACAAAATAGCCAGAATCCATCAATTAACCTAGCCAAATGGTTTATGTTTTAAAGTGATTCTAAACTAACACAACAGAAAACAACTCCTCTTTCCCTTTAATGGAGAGGAGAGTAACTAAAGGTAGAAAACATAACACACACTGCCAAATTCAGTTTGCTGCATTGTTATTAATAACCAGGGCAAATATTTAACAAGGTCTCCAGGAAAAACAACGTCCCCATGACATATTTTTAAGATTAATCTCCCTCCTCTACAGTCTGAAACCTTTCCTTTGTAATAAAGAATTAAAAAGATACACTATATTAATAATGATCAACTGTGAAAGGTTTAGCTTCTCTCATCAAGACTGACCCAAGATATTTCCAAAGAACCAAAGATGAAAAATGCTATCCACCCCCAAGAGAGAGAGCTGATGAACTCTGAGTATAGAATGAAGCATATTTTTTTCAACTTTATTTTTCTCGGGGTTTTTTGCATTTTCTTTAGCAACATGGCTAATATGGAAAATGTTTTACATTGCCTTCTCATAGGGTGGGATAGGGAAGGGAGGGAATTTGGAACTCAAAATTTTGAAAAATGAATAACAAAATAAATATTTTTTTTTAATTTTAAAAATGGAAAAAAGCCTAGCAAAATTGACCTATACAACTACGTCTGACAGCATATTCAATGTTCCATACCCATAGTCCCCCATCTCTATGAAGAAGGTAGGCAATATTTTTTAAAATCTCTCTAGGACCAACCTTAATCATTATTATGTTAGACAGCATTCAGTTTATTTTTTTTTAATTATTCCCATTGGCACTTTAATAGTCTATATATGTGTGTACAGACATAGACATAAATGTTTTCCTAGTTCTGCTTTATTTCACTGTGGAACCCTAACTTTCCCATTCTTCATATCCTATTTCTTACACAGCCACAATATTTTACTACATTCATCATACCACAATTTGTTTAGCCAATCCCCACTTGATGGTTATCTACTTTGTTTCCAATTCTGTTTTTGGTATGTGTCCCTATGTGCTGGGTGTACACCCACAGCAGGAGGATCTCAAGAGGTATAAACATTTCAGTCACCTACTTAGGATTAATTCCAAATTACTTTTCTGAGCAGTCTAACCAATACATAAACAATGTAATAATGTGCCTGGCTTTCCATAGCCCCTCCAACATGGACTATTTGTATCTTGCATCATCTCTGACAATTTTCTGGGTGAGGCGAAACTTGAGTTGCTTTGGTTTTCATCTCTCCTTTTATTATTGATTTGAAATAAACTTTCACAGGGTTATTAATAGCTTGTAATTCTTTTAAGAACTGTTTGTTCATAGTCTTTGATCATATCCAATGGTAAACAACTCTTGGTCTTACATATTTGTGTTGGTTCTTTGTATATCTAGGACCCTTATAGACTTTATGGACCATCTTGAAGGCTTTTCCCCAACCCACTGTCTCCCTTTTTATCCAAGTTGCATGGATTTTCTTTGTGCAAAAGGTTGTTTATGTTATGTAATCACCCTTCTGTGTTTGAAGAAAAAAAACAACCTTCTCATCTTTGTTATAGCATGATCTGTCATTTAAATTTTGTATTGTATGACCTCTCATACCCAGATTGTACATTCATTTTTACCTTACCATCATATAAGATTTCAATATAGATTTTATTTCTGCCAATCTGCTTTCCAGTTTTACCAGCAATTCTTGTCAAATATGGAATTCTGTGCCTAGTAGTTTATTTTCCCAGGGATAGAACTCACTGGGTTATTAAGTCCAAATGTTTCTGAGTCTACATTATCTAATTTGTTCTATTAATCTACTTTTCTGGGGTTTTTAACCAGAACCAAATAATTTCAGTGATTACTGCTTTATAGCAAAACCTGAGATCTAGAAGTAATACCCTTCATTCTTACTTTTTTATTTTATTTTATTATTTCCTTTGAGATTTTAGAGCTTTTGTTCCTCCAAATGATTTTTATTATTATTTTGCCTAGCTCCGTCAAGTACCCCCTTTATAGATGGTTTGGCATAGTATTAAGTCTGCAAATCAATTTAGGTTATATCATTATTATACTCTTCTGACCTAACAAGAAATAACAAAAATCTCTATAATTTTTTAAGTACTTTACTCCTTTATATACTGATAAAGTTTCTGGTGTTTTCCCATTGCAAATGGTTTTAGACATACCTCCATCATTTAAAAAAAGGCTCTTTTAGGCCTATGATCTGTAGAATTTTTTGTATAAATAAATGCTATACTTTGTCAATGGTTTTTCTAGTATCTATTCTTACACTCCTGTAGTTTACAGTGCTTTTGTTTTTAATATGAATGCCTGTCATCCTTTCATCGATAGCATAAATCTAACTTGATCAGTGAATCATTTTTTTACATATTGCCATGTTTTTTGCCAAAACTTTATTTTAAATTGTTATCGATATTCATTAATGATGTTAGTCTATAGTTCTCTTTTACAAGCCATCCCCTTATCGATCTTCACAAAAACACATCTTAGCCTTCTAGAAAAACACGATGTATTTACACCCAACCTGCTGAGAAACAGACTTCAGTTCCCAAAAGGAAGACAGTCGTATTGAACTAGCATTTATTAAGCACCTTCTATGTACCAAGCTCTGAGCTAAGCGTAGAAGCCATCAGGAGATGACAAACCAATCCAATTGACAGATAAACACTCTGCTCTTTTTTATCAGGATTAAGTAGAAAAAAGAGGGGTCAGCCAATGACAGGCCTCTCTCCAAAAAACCCAGCAACCTAGCAAAAACAACTAGCATCTTAGAGGTCCATACTCGCTTTCTTCCATTAAGAAGGTAATACTGACAGCTGTCTATGCCAAAAAATGCCACTTGGGAAATTTTTCACCGGTTTAACTCAACCATTCAATTCAACGCAACAGTTATTAAGTATCTATTATGTGTTTGGGGCTAGATACTAAGATAAAGGCTAAAGAGAGTGCTCACAGTTCGTTGGTTTTGCTACAAAAAAAAATCGCAGAAAAAACTTTCCCAAAGTTGGTCCTACTTTGTCCCCCCTTTACTCCCCACTCCCAAGAGAACAAAGAAGACTAAAGCATCTTGGCACCCTTAACCCAATACAAATTCAAGGCTTCAGCTCTAACGCATGCTAATTCCATTAGCAACTTTTTAAAGAGTGACGCAGTCTAGGACAGGGTCCAAGGAGATTACATGAATGAATGCTCACTGGTGAAACTTACATCACCTGGGAACTTACAGCGAGCCCTCCCCACCCACGCCCACCTGCCTGGGGTCAAGCTAACAGCCTGGACCCTGCTTCCATAAACCACGCCAGCCAAGAGTCAAGACAAAAGGACCCTCCTTTTCCAAGCGAAGCGCTTGCAGGGATCAAGTCCCCGCTTCCCTTCCAAGCACACACCTCTGCCGGAGCCACGTGTCCCCATTACTTCCCCCCCCCCCAACCCCCTTCTGGAGCCCCGGGAGGGGGAGGCTACTACCCTCACCTCATCGTCCAGGAAGTCCAGGTAATCTCTCTGCGCCTCCCGAAGCTCAACATCGTCTATCACGGTGGTAGTGGCCATGCTTGCAAGCGGAAGAATGGAGTTCTGTTCTTCGCTTCCCCAGCGTTGACTCCTCCCCTGGCGCGAAAACGACTTCACTTTTCCCGCCACCAAAAGTTACCTCAAAGGGGTCAGCGGAAGAAGTTTTGGATTCTGATTGGCTGCAACTTACACCGCCGGAAAAACGGACGCCCAATGAGAAGCTCCTTCCTCCCCTTGGCGTTCTGATACGTCTCCCGTGGCGGGAAACTTACAGATGCCTCCCTACTTCCCCCGCCCCTCCAGTGCACCCGTAAGTCAAAAGAACGCAATTGACCAATCAAGGGAGCGTGATGGGCGGAGCGCCTTGTGACTTTCAGCTCCGGGGGAGGAGGAAGAGGAGGGAGAGAGCAAAGAAAATTAGTCGCCTAGCCTTCTGGGAATTGTAGTCCGCGTGAAATGAATATTACCGGAGAGCGCTGGTGCTTCATGAGGCTAAATGTTTTTGGCCAATTTCGAACAATCTCCTTTTCTCGGGAATATACAAAAATGGCATCCGTGCTCGTCGTCTAGTCTCGCCTGTGCCTTATACTCATTTTGCTATTGGGAAAGTCAGTCCCTTGTTCCGTGCCTTCCTTTATAAGAGTTTGGGAATGGTGTTATATTACTTTGGAGAGGAGGTATAAGGTGACATAAAAATATGGTCCTTGATTCATTTTGTTTTTGATTAGGTAGGCACGACCAGGAATGTGCTGAAGCGAGTTCCTTAACCCACAGTTGTTAAATTTTCACCGTGAGCATTTATAACTTGGAAATCGGCAAATGCTTCAAAACAGGACTTGATTTATTGTTTTATCAATTGTCTAGACTTAAGAAAGTGATGGAGGAAATGTTAACAACGCCGATTTATGTTAAAAGTGCGTACATCTCACACACGCACAGTTAAACATTTACCAACACTCCTGTTTCGCCTGAGAGATATCGGTTTGAGGAGCTCCCTACAATGATAATTCCGCAAATTCTGTAATTTGCACACTTAGGCTGGGAAGTGAGAGTTGAAGTCATCTCCAACATTTCTATAGCCAGTTATGAATGAAAGACAGAAATTCCACTCTCTATATCACTAGAGTGGTTAACTAAAAGAATCGTGCAAAGCAAATATCTTTCTACTTTTATCAAACGGCTTCTTTCTTGGATAGGGTACTGGACTTGGAGTAAGGAAGGCAAGGCCCAAATTCTGCCTCTGACACTTAGGAGCTATGTAACCTGAGGCAAATCAAAAATTCTCTAAGTTGCCATTTCCTCATTTGTAAAATAAAGAAATTGGTCTCTAAGGTCCTTTCCATTTCTAAATAGAGACCGCTAGGTGGCGCATTTAGATAGGGCCAGGTAAAACCTGATTTCAAATCCATTCCCAGATACTCTCTATCTGTGTGACCCTGGACAAAACACTTCCGTCTTCCTCTGTTTGATCATCTGTAAAATGAGGTTAAGAATAGCACCTACCTCCCAGAGATGTTCTGAGGATCAAATGAAATAATATTTGTAAAGCCTTTTGCAAACCTTTAAAGCACTATATAAATTAAGTGTTGCTTGTAGTAGCAAGACTCATCTTCCTGAGTGCAAATCTGGCCTCAGGCACTTACTGTGTGACCCTGGGCAAGTCACTCAACCCAGTTTGCCTTTCCTCATCTATAAAATGAGCTAGAGAAGGAAATGCCAAACCACTCCATTTATCTCTGCCAAGAAAACATGGGGTCATGAAGAGTCAGACATGACTGAACAACAACAATGGGATATTTGTAAAGTGCTTAGCACAGTGCCTGAAACATATTAAGCACTATATAATTGTTAGTGAGGATGAGGATGATGCAAGCTGATGCTTTGTATACCTGCATATGTACTCTGTTACTTTCTTCTTATCCCTGTAAATTGAGGAGATTAAGATTGATCCTGTATCATTTTCTTATTGATCCTATTTATAATTAACTGATTTGATCCTGTAACTCCTTCTGTCCTATAACTGCTTAAGTCACGGTTCTGTTTCCTGCCTCGAGGAATTTAACTGATGTTGGGGAAGGTGTGAGAAAAAAGGGAGTTTGGGCCTGATATCTTTATTCTAAGCTATCCTTCAAGGATATCTGGTTTGCTGTTCGAAAGTCTGGGCCACTATCTCGAACCTGTACTCAAAGAATTGTTCTTAGTCTCATGAGAGAAGAAGGGGGGTCGTTGCCAGTCCCCATTACAAACCTTCCAATCTATGATGTTCCCTGTGCCTTAACTCTTGCCCTTATATACCATGATGTCATCTACCCTGCTCTGTTCTTTGTTCTTTATTTCCCCAAACTATATAATGGAAACTGTCCTCTTGCTTAGGGTCTTTGGCATTAATGGGAGCAATCCACTGACCCATTTATTGACAAGTAAGATGCCCCTTGTTGGGGCAGCTAGGTGGTGCAGTGGATAGAGCACCGGCCCTGGAGTCAGGAGGACCTGAGTTCAAATCCGGCCTCAGACACTTAGCACTTACTAGCTGTGTGACCCTGGGCAAGTCACTTAACCCCAATTGCCTCACTAAAAAAAAAAAAAAGATGCCCCTTGTTGAAGAACTACCTCAGTTTACCCTCTTGTTAAAATTAAATCTCAACAAAGTTATACAGTGATAAATACATTTGTCAAACATGAAGGATGCCCGAGTTAAATCTTTGCTCTGCTACTCACCTGTTCCTTCCTAACTAACCTATTTCTAAGAAGAGTTTGCTCATCTCGTTGGGGTTGATAGCTACTAAATGACCTTTGAGCAACAGGTTATAGCTATTGTACTTCATAGGGTTGTTGTAAGGATCCTGTGATCTAATGTCTATGAAATGTGTAAAAACTTGGCTGTATGCATGCATATTTAGAGTATTATTGATTAGCCATAAGACTATGATTTGAAAGCCTAAAATTTGACCAATCTGATTTCTATGTTTTCAATCTAGAGAACAGAAACAAGTTCACAAATCAAGATCCTGTTTATACTTTTATACCAGGTAAGACTCTGAACAAACAAATGAATGAATGGACAAAATAGCATCGGTAAGGGGTTATTATGTGCCAAGAACAGGTCTATGCACTAGGGATACAAATATAAAAAGAAAAATAGCTTCTGATCTCAAGGAGTTTATATTCTGATAGAGCAGTTGTTCTTAGCCTGAGGGCCACAAACCTCTATAGGATCTGTGAATATATTTCAGAGGATCTGAGAATTTGGATGGAAAAAATTATAACTTTTCTTCAATATAATTGGTTTCCTTTGTAATCCCATGTTTTTCAATATATTTTGTTGGGTTTTTTTTTAGTGAGGCAATTGGGGTTAAGTGACTTGCCCAGGGTCACACAGCTAGTAAGTGCTAAGTGTCTGAGGTCGGATTTGAACTCAGGTCCTCCTGACTCCAGGGCCGGTGCTCTATCCACTGCGCCACCTAGCTGCCCCTTCAATATATTTTAAAACATTCTGAGAAGAGGTCAGTAAACTTCACCAGTCTTTCAAAGGTGTCTATGACACAAAAAAAGGTCAAGAACCCCTGTGAAAAGGAAATGGTAGCCATTGGACATTTGGGGCAGGAGAGTGGTCTCAGGGATAGTAAATTAATCTGTAGGGCAATTAACTGGCCCATTTTTTCAAGAAGCAATGCTGGTGGTGGTTGTGCTGCTGCTGCTGCTGCTGCTGCTGCTGCTGCTGCTGCTGCAAGCATTTATAGATCACTTTAAGGTTTGCAAAGTGTTTTACAAATATTATCTTACTTTATCATCATATCAACCCTAGGTCCTGTTATTTTACAGATGAGGAAACTGAGGCTGGAAGAAATGGATTTTTTTTTTTACTATTGATTTGATTACTATGTCCAGAGAAAAGGGAGGGGGCAGTAAAATGTATTGTTGTTTATTGCTGAGTGTCCCAAGTTCCATCTTTGCTCATATTTATGATTTCATATCACCCAGTTTATTTTAAGGCCAACCTAGTTTCAGACTCACAATACTGAGCAGGAAGATCTTAGATAGTTTAAAAATTGGTGGTAATATAGCATTTTGTTTTTTCAGGGTTTTCAGGGAAGGAGAAAGTATAGGGATACAGACTTGACCTGTGAGTTCATTGTTACAGGGAAATCCCAGATGAGCTTAGGTACTTTCTCTACAATTTACTAGCTGTGTGACCCTGGGCAGTTCACTTAACCCCAATTCCCTTAAACATCTGGGGCCATCTCCAGTCATCCTGATTGTATATCTTGCCACTGGACCCAGATGGCTATGGAGAAGAGAGTGAGGTTGGCTAACTTGCACAGCCTCCCTCACTTAAATCCCATTGAGTGCAAGTCATGATATCACACTAATGTCATGCTCCTCTTTGAGAATGAAGGACAAACAAGAGTCTTACAAAGTTGCCTAGAGCATTGAGAAGTTAAGTGATTTGCCCAGAGTCACACGGTCTGTGTCTATTTTTTATTTAATTTTTTTTTTTTAAGCTGAGGCAATTTACTTTTTGTCCCGTGCAGTTTTAATTTATGGTTTGTTTGTTTGTTTGTTTGTTTGTTTGTTTGTGGGGCAATGAGGGTTAAGTGACTTGCCCAGGGTCACACAGCTAGTAAGTGTCAAGTGTCTGAGGCTAAATTTGAACTCAGGTCCTCCTGAATCCAGGGCCAGTGCTTTATCCACTGTGCCACCTAGCTGCCCAATTTATGATTTCTTGAAATAGCACTCTGAAAAAATAGACTTAAAAAAAAAAACTGTGTTTCAAATGGAGCTGGGCCTGGAGTCACACCTGAGTTCAAATTCAGCCTCATACACTAGCTGTGTGATCTTGGGCAAGTCACTTGTTTGTCTCAGTTTCCTCATCTGTAAAGTGGGAATGATAATAATAGCATCTACCTCCCATGGTTGTTGTGAGAATCAAGAGATAATAATTATGAAGCACATGGCATATAGTAAGCACTATATAAATGCTAGCTGGCATCATTATTGTTGTTGTAATTATTAGTAGCTATATGACTTTGGGCAAGTCACTTAACTTCTGTTTGCCTCAGTTTCAACTGTAAAGTTATTATTAGCTGTCCCAAAATAGAGTGGGCTGATGTAGCAGGTCAGGGATTTCCCTTTTTGGAAGTCTTCAAACAAAGACTGGTTGATCACTCATTAGGGATGTCACAGCAGGAATTCTAATTTGGGTATGAGTTGGACTAGATGATTTTGGGGCTCTCTTCTAACCCTGAGATTCTGTAATGCTGTATCTTGATTCACTGTACCCCATGGCTCTCTACTATGAGCTGCTCAAATTAATATGAAGATTTTCCTAACATTTGCTGCTTTGTAATTTCCACCCATTCACTGCTTCTAGTTCTACCCTCTCAGGCCAAGCAGAACAAATCTAATTAATCCCCTTTCCACAGGTACAGATAAGTGGAAGAGTGGATAGACAGCCTGGCCTGGAGTCAGGAAGACCTGAGTTCAAATATGGCCTTACATGCTTATTTACTGTGTGACTCTGGGCAAGTCATAGAACTTCTGTCTGACTCAGTTTCCTCACCTGCAAAATGGGGATAATAATAACAACTACCTCCCAAGGTATTGTGAGGATCAAATGAGATAAAATTGTAAAGTTCTTAAACAGTACCTGACACATAGTAAATACTAAATAAATGTTAGCAAGGGGCTTCTAGGTGGCACAGTAGATAAAGCATTGGCCCTGCATTCAGGAGGACCTGAGTTCAAATCCAGCCTCAGATACTTGATAATAGCTGTGTGACCCTGGGTAAGTCATTTAACCCTCATTGACCTGCAAAAAAACCCCACAAATAAATAAGTAAATAAACAAATAGATAAGTAAACAAACAAGTAAATGAATGAATGAATGAATGAATAACTGAGAGAATGACCAAATAAATAAATGAATGAATTAATAAATGTTAGCAATTAATATTATTGCACATGACAGCCCTTCAGTGCTTGACCATAGCAATCACGTGTAGCCTAAGTCTCTTCTCCAGGCTTAAACATCTCCAGTTCCTTCCTCCAGTCCTTATATGGCATGATCTTGGGGTTCTTTACCTTTTTCTTCTGAACCATTCCTAGATCCATAATGTCCTTCCAAAAATGATGCATTCATATCTGAAGTCAATAATTCAGAATCATCTGACCAGGGTGGTCCATGGTAGATCTATCATTTCCCTAATCTTGAACACTATGTCTTTTTTTTAATGTAGCCAAAGACCCCATGGCTTTTCTGGTGACCTTATCCCATTGGTGATTCATATTGAGCTCACATGCCTAGAATGTATTTCTCCCCATCCATACCCAACCCTTAGAATCCCTTGGTTATTTAAGGAATCAGCTGATGAAGCCTAGCCTGATCCCTTAGCTAATCCCTCAATTGATCTCATTCCCAATCCCATGACCCCCTACAAAAGCTCCTGTTGGGCAAGGATGGTCCTTTGTGTTCAATGAGTGCGTTTATGAGTTTTCTATTGCTTAATGTCTCACAGATCACACTCCACAAAGGGGACATGATTTTCAGACCTTGGCTAGGATGCACAAATGCCTTGTCAAGGCTCAGTTATGAACTATAATAAATGAAGTCTTTGAAAGTTTGGAAAACACTTTTGATTTCTAGACTTTTAAAAAAAACCTGACTGCCCTAATCTTCCATTGGAGAGATTAGAATTTTAAAAAAATTATAATTGCAAATAGTTCACAATTGTATCCACAGTTTCTAGCACATGTTATTCAGTCATTTTTCAGTTGTTACCAATTCTTCATGACCCCATTTGTTTTTTTGTTTTGTTTTGGCAAAGATACTAAAGCAGTTTGCCATTTCCTTCTCTAGCTCATTTTATAGATGAGGCAAGTGAGGCAAACAGGGTTGAGTGACTTGCCCAGGGTCACACAGCTAGTAAGTGACTGAGGCCAGATTTAAACTCAGGAAGATGAGTCTTCCTGACTCCTGGCCCAGCACTCTAGCTACTGTGCCACCTAGCTGCCCACCTAGCACATGGTGTTTAATAAATGCTTGTTGAATGATTGTTCTAAAGTTCACTAAAAAGCCTCATTTCTAGAAAAAATGTCACGTAACTTTGCTTCCTCTATCTTGTAGTTTTGAAGTTGATTTTCTAAATCCAGGTGTAAGACTCAATATATGGGGGCAGTTAGGTGGTGCAGTGGATAGAGCACTGGCCCTGGAGTCAGGAGTACCTGAGTTCAAATCCAGCCTCAGACACTTAACATTTACTAGCTGTGTGACCCTGGGCAAGTCACTTAACCCCAATTGCCTCACCAAAAAAATTTAAATTAATTAATTAATTTTTTTTTTAAAGACTCAATATACGGAGAACATGAGCCCTGGAAACACCTTTTTCCCTTGTCTGCTACCCTGTCAACCTCTTTAAACAACCCCACCAGGATTGTGGAGGTCCCTTTCCAGTCCCTGTGAGATGATTTGTGATATGTGGCCAAAAGCACCGTGGCCACCCATTGCCAGTCTCTGTATCTGGCCATGCAGTGGCTTGAGGCTGCCTTCTCTCCACATTCTTCTTTGCCCACTTCAATCATGAGAGCAGCCACGTAATTCAGAAGGTCATTCTGAACCTATCCTCTGCTGTCAGTGACAAATCTTTTGGCAGTTCAGGCTGAGGATTAAAGCAAAATGAGACACTGGTCGATCACAAAACCTGTAACAAAAGGAAGTTTATTCAACAATAGAATGGAAAGGGTGATCAACAGTGTTGATTCGTGGCTGATATAGTGTTGGTTCAGTTGGACGCAACTTCTTTTTGCTTTCACGTTTGTCATGGATGGCAGGCCTAGCCAAGAAGGATACAAGACTGGTAAGTCTGTCAGTGCTAAAGAGCCCTGACTTTTCCTAACCTGGATTTTTATGTCTTAGGTGACCAGGGAGCAAATGTCAACTATCTGCGTCTTAGTCCCCTTGACCATTTAAGTCTCGAGGCTGCTTTAATTGTTTTTGGTTTTGTTTTTTTAAGGGGAAAACAAGCCTACATGGCAGGGATCTTCTAGTCTTCTTAGACCATGAGTGATGAATTTCTAGTTGTGTAGTGGGGCTTACTACTACCACAGGCACCAACCAAATTAGCAGTGGAGGTTACTGTTACCAGCAGGCTCTGGCTACCAGTCATGGAGATGAGTGAGGAAGGAAGGAAATAAGCACTTATTAAATGTCTACCATGTGCCAGATGGACAGCTAGGTGGTATAGTAGATAAAGATCTGAGCCTGCACTCAAGAAGATGTTAGTTCAAATCTACCCTCAGATACTAATTTACAAGTCACTTAACCTCTATTTGTCTCAGTTTCCTCATTCTGTAAAAGAGGGATAATGGCACCTACCTCCCAGAGTTATTTTGAGGATCAAATGATATATTATAAAGCACTTAGCACAATACCTGGAATATAGTCAAAAGTATGTAAATATAAGCTATTATTATCACAGGTGGGGAAACCAAGGCAAACAGAAATTAAGCGACTTGCCCAATGTCACCCAGCTAGTGAGGCTGGATCTGAACTCAAGTCTTCCCTGATTCCAGGCCCAAGGTTCTATCTACTGTACCACCTAACTCTAGTCATTCATGTCCTTTAGCAAAGGCAGAAGACATATCCTTACCCATAGAGTCAAGCAGACTGACCTAATTGCACAGGAGTTTCTCCATTCCAGAAGATCTGAATGTTCCCATGACCATCTCAACATCTATAATCAAGTGAAGGGTGAAATCTTGACATCTAGCTCAAATTTGTGTTCAGGGCTGTGCAGCATGGTTAAAGAAAGTCCATTTTATTAAGATTGTTGTTGTTGTTGTTGTTTTAACTACAGGCACAAACCAGAAGAAGAAAAATCATGGGTTTTTTGTCTATTTCACTGGTGGCTATCAGGATAGAATAATAACCTGAACTGAGCTCTAATCCCAAATGTGGCTCTGTGTCATCTACTCAGAGGTCTGAATCCATGTGTACAGTGCTATTAGAGAGTGGTATACCAGGAGGCAGCTTGGGAAAGGCAGATGAGGGGGGGAGGTTAACTTCATGGTAGTCTTTACTGTCCACTAAGCATTTGACAGCATAGATGCTAATAGAGGGGTTTAGGACACAGAATGGGATGAAATCTAAGGCTCAGTATTTCCTGTATATGATATATAATGTCCCCCACCCCTTCCACCCCCCCACCCAATTTCTGACATCCCATCCCATTACATTTTATCACTGTATTGCATGTTGGTATGAACCCAGGGATACATAAATAGGCAGTAAAACAAAGTTATATTATACTTTTTGGAACAATAGGCTAGTGATATTTGAATATGTTGCTCATTTTGACCCTTTAATCCCCAGAACTTCTGTGCTTCCCAACCCTTGGTGACTGTCCCACCTGATTCCCTATTTTAGGCAGGCCCCCAACCATGCTTCACCTCACTTCCTATTTGGCAGCCATCTGACTGGCCACCAAGGGACCATGCCCTTGAATCCTCTTCTCTACTTCAACCTCCCTCCAGTTTTGGAACCAAATCAACTCTGCTATTGTTCTGGGAAGAGATTTCTCATCCTATTCTTCTTTGGTCCTTCTCAACATCCTTGTAAATGTCAAGACCAAAATGCCCATTCCAGGTACAAGTCTCCTATATATTTTGTCTCCTCCTATTGAAAAATAAGCAACTTCAACACAAAGACGTCTTTGCTTTTGTATTTATATCTCTGGGACTTAGCACAGCACTTAGCACCTAGTAAGGGGTAGCTAGGTGACTCAGTGGATAGAGCAGTGGGCCTGGAGTCAGGAAGACTCATCTTCCCGAGTTCATATCTTACCTCAAACACTTACTAGCTGTGTGATCCTGAGCAAGTCATTTAACTCTGTTTTCCTCAGTTTTCTCTTCTGTACAATGAGCTGGAGAAGGAAATGGCAAACCACTCCAGTATCTTTGCCAAGAAAACCCCAAATGGGGTCATAAGGAGTGGGAAATGACTATCTGAAAAATGACTCAATAACAACAACTAGCCTCTATTTACACCATCAAGCCTTATCAGACTCAGCCTGGAGGGTCTGAAACATTGAATGTTTATCTGTTTTCCAAAAGTATTCCACTGCTTTTTTAATGTGGCACTAAAACAAAAAGTCTTTGATCCGACACTAACTTCAAATAGAACATTTTCTTGGCTTTTGTCCATTCTGTGTCTTTCTGAGCTGGCAGCAGAAAGAACCACACAGGGAAGGGGCATTTGCTAATAGCCACTTATTATTATTTTCTGCCAAGCTCTGAAGTCACCTTGTTCATTTAAAATGAAAGAGGCCTCCAAAATTATCAAGGAATAACTGGGTATCTACTTAGTTGGTGAAAAATGATATTAGAAAGTGATAGGTACTTACGGAATTTTAAACAGAATATATATATATTATATTTAACATAATTTATATATGTATATATAGATATACATATATAGTGCTTTATACTCCCCAAAGCACTATATACTTTATATTACTAGCAACTTTCATTTGTGTTCTTTTAGAATTTAAAAACATTCACAGATACATTATCTCACTATATGCTTCCAACAACTGTAATAAGTACAAGTATTACCCTCCCCATTTTAAAGATAAGGAAACTAGATTAAGTGATTTATTTGGAGTGATACAGCTAGTAAGTGTCAGAGTCAGGATTTGAACCCAGCTCTTTTCACTACATGATTGCTACCTGCCAATGATTATGGTATTGATAGGAGTGGTGGTGGCTGTGGAAGTAAAGATAATGTGGTTTGGGATAAAGCATTTCACCTTCTGGTACCCCAATTTTACCATCTGTAATATATGTGCAGCACAACTCTGAATTCACATGGACACTAACAGGCTTGCAGAACTCGGGTTCCCAGAACAAGGCTGTCTCAAAGGTTCAAAAGTGGACCTGAGGGGTTGAGAGTATCTTTCTAATGCTATCAGCTTGGGCCCCCATTCTGGGGTGTTCTCCCCAACATCAATCACCAATTGCAGTTACTATTTCCCTTATATTATTGATACCCTCCAGTGATTAGCACTCCAATATCATTTAATCGGGGGCAGCTAGGTGGCACAGTGGATAAAGCACCGGCCCTGGATTCAGGAGGACCTGAGTTCAAATGCGACCTCAGACACTACTTGACACTTACTAGCTGTGTGACCCTGGGCAAGTCACTTAACCGTTATTGCCCTGCCCCCCCAAAAAACAAAAACAAAAAACAATATCATTTAATTGATTAAGATCAATTAGCTTTCCCAAAGGTATATATAGTGAGAAGACTTATAAAGAACAGAAGTATAAACCATTCCTCCGAACTGGGCAGGGTGGAGGAGGGGAGGACACTCTCCATTATAAGTCTTCCATCTCTGGAGAGAGTGGGATCCAAGTTAAAGTGATTGCTACAAAGCATTAACCCACAAAGTTCATTTGCAAGTGCAATAGCATAACCAAGGGATGAGCTGACATCACTACCTCTTAGCTGCCGTCAACTCACTGCTCTGCTGGGTCAAGCTACTCTGTGCTTTGCTCCTCACCAGGTACCAGGTGTCTGCAAAATCTGGCACAGACTTCCATGCCTGGACCTTTAGCAGCTCACTCTTCTAAACATTTGAAGCCCACAAGGTCACAGCCGAGTCCATTCCATATTCCTTCACCTAAGGGAAGAAAGAATAAACACGACAGGGACACAAGCATCAGCAGGCCTTTGTCCTTGTGGCTTCAGGTTAATCCGAATACGAAAAGTGCTCTTCTCCCATCCAGGGGAATAAAACCCATGGAAGTGAAGAGATCTTTGCCTCTTCATTTTAATGTAACCAGGCAGGAGGAGAGAGAGGGAGAGAGACAGAGGAAAGGAAAGAGGAAAAGAAAAGGAAGGGAAGAAGTGAAAAGGGAAAGAGAGGAAGAAGAAGAGGAAGGGAAGAAGTAGAGAAGGAAGGGAGAGAAAAGGAAGAAAGATGGGGAGGGGAAAGGAGAAGAAGAGAGAAAAAGGGATGGAAAGAGAGAGAGGAAGGGAAAAAGTGAAGAAAAGGGAGAGGAAGGGAAGAGAGGAAGAGAGAGAAAAGTCCCTTTCTTCAACTTGTAATTATCATAATTAGCAATCGTTCCTACACGTTCTCT
The DNA here is from genome assembly GCF_019393635.1 of Dromiciops gliroides. Taxonomy (NCBI): domain Eukaryota; kingdom Metazoa; phylum Chordata; class Mammalia; order Microbiotheria; family Microbiotheriidae; genus Dromiciops; species Dromiciops gliroides. Next base: position 270,696,825 of record NC_057864.1, read on the forward strand.
GAAGTGGAAAGCTAGGTCTTTTTATTTGAGTCATTTCACATCATCAGGCACTTCTGGAAACAAGGTCACCAAGCCTCTTCTCAGGGTTTAACAACAGGCAGAGCACACCACCTATGCTTTTGGGATGGGCCTCCCATTGCCTAGCCCTATTACAGGCTAGTGATAGCAATGTTCTCTCTCTCTCGAATCCAAAATATCATGGCAGCTGAGCTCTGTTAGGTGACCTCTGTTCTCTCTCACATGTAAAAAGAATGTAAGATCTTTGAGTGAAACAATTATTTTCCACTTGGATTTTTATCTCCATTACCCAGCACACTGCCATACACATAGTCCAATGAACCTGAAAAAGCAGATTGCAACCTATGCCCACCCATCTTGTGTGATGCTTGCCCATATCCTTCTATAAGTCTTCCCCTAGGGGCCCGCGCAAAGTTCTGAGGGCCTTCTCACATTTTCTTTTTTTTTTTTTTTGTGAGGCAATTGGGGTTAAGTGACTTGCCCAGGGTCACACAGCTAGTAAGTGTTAAGTGTCTGAGGCTGGATTTGAACTCAGGTACTCCTGACTCCAGGACCGGTACTCTATCCACTGCACCATCTAGCTGCCCCCTCACATTTTCTTAACATGGAGAGGATACCAATGGAGCAAGTAAGAGGTCCATTGGTTATTCCTCACTCTCTCAATGTGACTGACCCACAATCAGATATTTCTTTGATAATATCCTTTATGCCAATTTTCTCAACTAATTCCTTATTTGAAGAAGCTAGATGGTGGCTGTTTGACTTGGGACCTGAATGGGAATCTTGCTTCTAACACTTCCTAGTTGTGTGAGCCTCAGAAAGTCACTTAGATTCCATTCGTCTCAGTTTTCTCAGCTGCAAAATGGAGAGAATAATAGTACCTACCTCCCAGAGACAGGATTGTTGAGAGGATCATATGAGATAACACATGTAAAGTGCTTTAAAACCTTAAATTGATATAGAAATGTTAGCTCTTTTTAAAAAATATGTTGTGGCCTGCTCAGTCTAACCATGTATCTCTCTATTACTCTTTGGATAATCCTCAAATTCAGGTCTTCAGAGGCTATAGTGTTCCTTGACTCACATTCATAAAACATCACCTAAAGAAAATCAGTGTTAAAAAGATTGTTCCTTGCTTCAAGAAAAGTCTTAGGGGCATTAAAAAGAACTTCATCATTTCCCAAGGGCAATCCAGTACAGTTTCTTCTTCCTATTCTTTTCTGGGACCAGCTTACTATGTACAATAACCAGCAAATTCTATAAGATGTCCATTCAGTATATCATCATTTGGACTCTAGGTATTTCTCATCCATTTTGTGTTTTTTATGTGGATAGTTTGGCCAAATACTTTCATAGACTTAAAGCTGCAAGGAACCCTAGAGGTCATTTAGCCCAACCCACCCATTTAAAATATGAGGATCCCTAGGCCCAAACAAATCAAATTATTTACTTAAGGTCATGTGCAAGAGAGGCAGAATTAAAGCCCAGGTTCTCTCATTCCAAGTCCCTCACCCTTTTCACTGTACCACACACATGAATGTGGCTCTCATTCAGAAAGTTCTGCAGCACTTTGGGACTTGACGCAACTAGCACAATAGTAGCATCTGAAGCCCCCCCACCATCTATAATAAATCCTTGTATGACCTGGACCCTCTGTACTAACTTCTTCATGACAGTTGGAAGCATTTTTATTGAACATACATGTCCTTATTTTTTGCCTCACTTGATACAAATAAAGTCATCAAAAAAAAAATAAAAGAATCTCTACTGTTTTATCTTTAAAGGAATCTCATGTAATTTTGACACATGAATGGGAGATGCCTTATTGGAGTTATTTGTTCTACTGAATCAAATGCTTTTTTTTTATATAATCAGAAAAAAACCCAAGTAGTACCTTGCATTCTATACATCTTTCAATCAATTGTGTGATGGTAAAAGAGGTGGTCTGCTGTGGAATGTCACTTGCAAAAGCCTTCATAAGGTTCCTATCTATTACCGTCATCACAAATACCCAGCATTCATTTGTAGATTATTTTCAGAAAAATTTTATAAAGATGGCAATGTAGGCCATGGGTCAGTAATTAATATTCTTTCAGTTATTTTTGGTTTTGTTTTGTGTTTTTTGGTAAGAACATTGAGGGTTTTTTCCTCCACATCTTTGGTAGTTTCCCCTTTCACACACCTTGAGTATCAGTCCCTCAAACCATCACAATGGTGTCATCTCCAGCATGTAACTTCTCCATATGTATTTAACCCAATCCAATTGTTTTTTCCATCTTTCTGTTCTTCAAAGCTTTTTCTTCTTCCTCAAGACTATTGATGTTAATTATTATAATGTTAGAACCCAAATGTAGTGCCTCCAGTCACTTTGCAATGATAATATTTATAAATTTTTACATCTTTTATATGCTTGTTGTCCTTCCAATCTCATTGTTAAATGTTCCCAGGATAACCTTCTGTCTCACTCCAAGCTTTATCTGATTGTTTTGCATTCATTTCTTTTACCCCTACCTGACTCGGTCTCACTGGTGGGTGCTCTGAAACCTTCACCACCAGCCTGGGACTTTAATTACGCTCTCTTGTTCTATAAGTAAGCGCTCTTAACTTCACTTGTTGGATACTGGCCTGGATCTCATGATACGATGTTGGGACAAGCGTTTGTTTGTAGGCTTAATATGTGGACAGATGCAACACTGGCCTATTTAGGGATTATTTTGACCTGGGAGTATTTTGGAAAAGGCCCTCTTAGAGTACCACAGGGGTCCTAGAATACCTCTCTATTTGTTCTGTGGCAGAGAAGCGTAGCCAGAAGAGGGTGAGAGGAGTCAGAACTTCGAGTGGTCATTTTCCCCACCCAACTCATTCCTATTCTTCTTGCCCATCTTCTCATGATAAGCCCTTGATCCCAGAAACAATCTCTCACACCCCAGCCTTATATATCCAGAGGCCGGCCCTGGTCTTCATCATAACAATCCTCTGTCTAGCAGGGAGAAATAAACTGGAGCATAAAGCTGTGGGTGGTACTTTTTTAGCTCAGAAAACAGTCTGGCTCTGTACGCTACTACTGCGAACTGCACTGTGGGAACCGGTCTGTTCAGTTGCAGCCAAAGGGATTTTCCAACAAAGACGTTTGTTTGACTTGCAGTGAAAACAGAGCAACCGGTCTATTGGAGTGCGTAGCTCCCCCCCTCCCTCCCTCTTCCCCTCCTCCTTATTGCTACTTTGGGCGTGCTTCCTCACTGGCTAGTCAGTCGTGCTGGACCTACTGGCCCTTCAGCAGTTAGCTGTGAAGGAGTCATATTTAAGTGGAGGTAAGTAAGCAGACAAGCTGTCTGCAGCTCTGATATTTGCACAGCACAGGAGCCGCCTCCCTGCTTGATCTCCAGAGAGAAGGCAGGTTGATAGGGTCAAGCCACCTCCCCTGGTTGAGCTGGAAGATCCCTACAGAGGCTGGGGACTGAGGCTAGGATCCTCTGGAGCCTAGCAAGTGAGAAGTCACCTCTCCCTAATCCTAGGAGGTAGGGATGGGGGTGGGGGAGTAGCTGATGCTAGCCACTACAGGCCTCCACCAAGGAGTCCAGCCTGGCCTTGGATCTACCCAGAGTCTCGGGGCTGCTCAGCCTCAGAGTGGCAAGCAACAGGGGCCCAGGACACCTTCAGGCTCTTCTTCTGTCTGACAGTTAACACATCATCCCTTTGTTCTCCGAGGACCATCCTTTTAGGCCCACCTGCAGAGAGAAAAGAAAGAGAAGCAACAACAGCAAGTTTTTTTGTTGTTTTTTTTCCCCCAGAGACCACATCCACCCTGTAGTTCTATAGCAGACACCCTAAAGCTTCCAGTGGGCACAAAAAGACCAAGCTCAAGTTCAGAGTTGTTCACGTAGGACGCGGGGCCTCCAATACTTCCTGATCCCTGCCCAATCCAGTAGTGGTCCACCCCACTCCCTGCTACGTAACCTCAAAGTACCCATAAAAGAAGGGAAAGTACCCAAGTCATATCTTTTTGCCTCCTTCCTCAAGTCCACTCTGGAAGATTATGTGTCAAGAGGGAGCAGCTTCAACCTTGCCACCAATGGCCTCAGCCCCCCAGCCACCCAGGCAAGAGCCAGACCGGCCCTCCCAGTCTTCCCAGCAGGATCCAGCCGGGGTCCACTGGGCCCCAGCAGAGATCCGGCACCTCCTGGCCATCATAGAGGAGCCAGCCATTCAGCGACGCCTGAAGACAGTTCATCGGAACACTTGTGTGTATGAGGACGTGGCACGGCGCCTCCAAGAACAAGGCTACGTTCGACATGCCCACCAATGCCGCACCAAGTTCAAGGCTCTCAAGGTGGCTTATAAGAAGGCTCATGCAGCAGTCCTGCACTCTGGCATGGCCCCTCAAGGATGCCCCTTCTATGAAGAAATGGATCGGGTGCTACAGACCCAGGCCACCACTGCTAGCCCCAAGCACTGCTTAGAACAGGAGCAAGAGCAGCAGTGTGATCCAAATTATTCCACATGGAGAGATGGAGGTGGGGAAAATAGAGGAGAGGAGGGGGAAACCACAAAGAGGTGTCCACCCCAATCCCACAAGCAGCAGCAGCAACAGCCAGGGGCAGAGCATCTGTTTAAGGTGAAGGGGGTAGAGCTGCCCAGCGATTTAAATCCAGATGGCCAAGCTAGAGCAGAGGGAGGAAAGGACCCTGGAGAGACCAGCCATCAGACTGGGGAAGGTGAGTGGTCAGATGGACTTCAGCCCCTGAGGGTGAGGGTGATCTGAGGGGAATGAAAGAGGTTGGAAGGCTCCCGTAGAAGGAGGCAGTCCCATGAGGTGAAAAGGGGCACTGAGGTTGACATAAGATGACTTAGGTTAGCTCAGGTTCTGCTCTTTACTCCCCATATGACTGCAGGCAAGTCCCTTGGTCTATTAAGACCCCAGTGTCTTCATCTGTAAAACGAGGAAGTTAGACAAAATTCCTTCCAACACTAACATTCCACAATGATGAGATATAGTTTTGTTTTAAAAGTAAATATGACTATAGGATTAAAATCACAGAATCCTCTTATTTTAAACAAGGTGGTACAGTGGCTAGAACAACAGGCCTGAATTCAAATCTGGCATTGGACACTTGCTAGCTGTGTGACCCTGGGCAAGTCACTTAACCTATGTTTGCCTCAGTTTCCTCAACTGTAAAATGGGTATTACATAATCTACGCCCCCAGAGTTGTTTTGAGGATCAGATAAAGTAATAATTGTAAGACATTAAGCATAGTACCTGGGTCAATATAAATACTTATTCCCTTCCCCTCTTTCCATTATACCATGATGCCTCTTAACTGTGATCATGATGATTAGTTATAGGTAGGAAAGAAAGAAGGAAGGAAACAAGTATTTATTAAACACTTAGTATGTGTCAGACCCTGTCCTAAGCACTTTACAATTATTATCCCATTTGACCCTCACAACAACCCTGGGAAGTACTATCCCCATTTTACAGTTGGGGAAACTGAGGAAGAAAGAAGTTAAGTGACTTGCCCAGGTTCACAAAGCTAGTAAACATCCAAGGCTGGATTTGAACTCAGGTCTTTCTGACTTACTTTCTTCTTCTTCTTCTTCTTCTTCTTCTTCTTCTTCTTCTTCTTCTTCTTCTTCCTCCTCCTCCTCCTCCTCCTCCTTCTTCTTCTTTTTCTTCTTTTTTTTTTGCAGGGCAATGAGGGTGAAGTGACTTGCCCAGGGTCACACAGTTACTGTCTGTTTTTCTAAAAATATGGTACCAGAATGAGATGAGGATGAATGGAAGGCAGGGAAGTGAAAACTACATTTTTTTTTGTTTGTTTTCTTTTATTCTCTTTCCTTTTCTTTAAGCTTCTTTAGGTTTCCAGAAGAAGCCAGACCAAAATCTATCCCCAAGAGCTATACCAGCACCAACAACCCCACCAGCGCCTGTCGTGACAACCACCTCCTCTGGAGGACTATCTGGCCGGATTGGCCAGTTTCCACCAAGGGCCCGAAACTTCAGGCGGCACCAAACAGCAGCTGCTGTGGTTGCCACGGAAATGGCAGAGAATCGCCACCTGGCCAGTCAGCTGGTACGGGAGTCAGACACTCAACTGCAGCACCACCTGGACCAGCACAATGCACACATGGCTGCCCTGGTTCAAGTGGCCCGAGACAGTTATACCCAGCGCCAAGAGATAGTGGCTATCTTGCAAGATGTTGCAGATGATATCCACGAGGGGGTGGCCCTCTTGAAGTCTTCCATTGGCCGCCTGGGTCAGGAATGAGACCTTCAGACCTCAGGCTCTCTCCCTGTTCTCCAGCCTCAGGCACATCTGGCTGGCATCTCAAGGAGTTTGAGAGCAGCAAGCTTTTTTTTCCTACAGGGACAGTTTTGTTTTGTTTGTTAACCTTACAAGAGAAAAGAGAAAAAAAAAAACCTTTTTTTTTTTTTTCAGGAGAATCAATGGAAAAGCTTTGGAGAACAGCAGAAGAATAGAGTTAGAGGGCTTGGGGACCAAGACTAAGACTATGAAAACAAAAGGGTTTGATGCTATGAAATAAAAAGGGATTGCCAGGGGAATTTTTTTTCAGTTTCTTTGTGTTCCAGTCTACTTCAGTCCAGGAGCCTAAAGTGGAGCAAGCTACTATTAGATGGGAGCTCAGGGTGGCTAGATGGCACCTAGAGGCAGAAAGACTCATCTTCTTGAGTTCCAATCTGGCCCCAGACACTTACTAGCTGTGTGACCCTGGGTAAGTCACTTAACCCTATTTGCCTCAGTTTCTTCACCTGTAAAATGAGCTGGAGAAGGAAATGTCAAACCACTCTAGTATCTTTGCCAAGAAAACCCCAAATGGGGTCACAAAGAGTCAGACATGACTGGACAATAAGGATGAGTAACTCGGCACTAGAAAAGCTTGAATCAGGTGATACATCACAAAGAGATACCATACTAGATGTGTCTTCCTGCTCTCCCCCCATTCCTCCCCCACCCCAAGCTGGATAGCATTTTTTAAACAACCTACACTTGCCAACAAGCAATAGAGGTGGAGTGAATCTATATGATTTTAGGCAATTCACTTTCCCTAGCCCTCTCTGGGATTCACATGCCTTGTCTGTAAAATGAGAGAGTTGTACCAAAGAATCTCTAAAGTCTATCAGATCTGAGGCTTGGATTATGGTAAATTTGGATTGCCAAGCTTTTACCAAAGGGCCCTGAAAGATCACTCCTTGTTCCTTTTGGTGGTGGCTCAGTTTTTCACTCATGTCCAACTCTTCATGAGCCCATTTGAGGTTTTCTTGACAAACATACTGGAGTAGTTTGCCATTTCCTTCTCCAGCTCATTTTACAGATGAAGAAACTGAGGCAAACAGGGTTAAGTGACTTGCCCAGGGTCACACAGCTAGTAAGCAGGATCTGAACTCATGAAGATGAGTCTTCCTGGTCCAATATACTATCCACTGTACCACCCAGCTACGCCACCCCCACCCCCAACTTTGTTCTTTTACCTCCTAGCTAAAAAGCAAAAGGGATGAGGACATAGCAGTGTTGTCTATGCTCTGACAGCTAGGATGAATAGCGGACGGAATGCTGGGCTTGGAACCCAAGTTCAAACCCTGCCTAAGATACTTATTAGCTGTGTGAGCCTAGACAAGTCACTTAACCTCACTGAACTTCAGTTTCCTCATCTGTAAAGATAAAATAAAATGAAGAGGTTTGATTCAATGACTTCTAAGATCCCTTCTAGCTCTAAGTCATTGATCCCATCATGTCCTTCATAATAGCATGAGTGAGTGTCCCTAAAGATGCCACTAGTTTCATAACTGAAATGCATCAGCTTATGCCTATTCCCATCTTTACTTCTGCCCTTGATTCCCAAGAAGTAGAAACTGATAGAAGAGAAGGAGCTGCCTAGAAATCAAGGGAGAAAGTTAAAGGACCAGTTTTTACATTGTGGCTCTTACAGTAATTTTACATTTATTTTATCCACTTAAAAATGGCTTACTTCTTTTTTCAATCCCTTGTGGACCTATGGACATAAATCTCTATCTCTGTCTATCTCTCTCTCCCCCCATCCTCCCTCCCTCCCTCGCCCTTCCCCCTGTCCCCTGTCCCCTGTCTTCTGTCCTCTCTCTCTCTCTCTCTCTCTCTCTCTCTCTCTCTCTCTCTCTCTCTCTCTCTCTCTGTCTCCCTCTGTCTCTCTGTCTGTCTCTCTGTCTCTCCCTCCCTCTCCCTCTTTTACCCCCTCTCCCTCCCCCTCTTTCCCCCTTTCCCTCCCTCCCTCTCTGTCTCTCTCTTCCCCCTCTCTCCATCTCCCCTCTCTCTTTATCTTCTCTCTCTATCTCTATCTCTTTCTCACACACACCCCATCATCATCATCATCACTTACCCCAACAAAGCCTATGTCCACTCTAGAAAGGGGAGCTGTCTAGGAGCTATGGGTATCAGTGAGAGAAAAAGACAGAAAGAGAAATTAGAAAACTCAATAAGAAAGCACAAAGTGATGTCCCCTGGAAGTTGAGTTTTGGATTATCTCTATACTGTCCTCCTCTTATATCAAACTTTATCAGTGAGGAAGACCAAATTCTTTGACTGCCAAGGAAGACCATTTATCTTTCACCAAACTCCTGCCCTCTGCCAATCTTTGGGCAAAGGCTCTTCTCCTTTCCAAGATGCCACAGAATTGCCCTGACCCTACCCCTGGCTCCTTAGTCCTTAGGAAATGAAGAGTCATGGTACAGAGAAAAGGGGCAACTAGGTGGCACAGTGAGTAGAATGCTAGGCCTGAAGTCAGGAAGACTCATCTTCTTGAGCTTTACCTAGCTGCTGTATAAAATAACATTTTAAAAAATTAAGAAAATTATAATCTAGTGACTTCTTGAAAGTAACAAATCAATAAATCCACAAAGCATTTATGTCAAATATTTAAGGTCCTACTATGTGCCACTGTGTTAAGTAAGAACTGGGGACACAAAGAAAAGGCCTTAAGGAACTATCTGATGGAGGAAGACTCCCCACAAAAGGAAGCTGAAAGGGGGATGGTTTACCTTCCAATCTAGTATTCTTTCCTCTAAACCATCTTCATCATCACCAAAATTCATTTTGTAGGATCACAGCTTTAAAGCTCAAAGATAGAAGAAGGATATTTGGTTCAAGCCCTTTATTTTACACCTGAGGAAACTTTGTCTCAAAGAGTTTCAATGAACTTGACCAAGGTCTCACAGGTAGCATATGGCAGAGGCAGGATTTGAACCCAGGTCCTTGGACTCCAAATGAGGTATTCTTACTACTACAGCAGATTTCTGATTGTCTATTTAAGTTCCTGTTATACTATGTCTTAGGATCTTTGAATGTAGGGGCTGTCTTTTTTCCTTTCTTTGAATCCCTAGTATGCTAATAGTAGGTGCTTATTTTGGGGGCAGCTAGGTGGCACAGTGGATAAAGCACCGGCCCTGAATTCAGGACCTGAGTTCAAATCTGGCCTCAGACACTTGACACTTACTAGTTGTGTGACCCTGGGCAAGTCACTAAACCTTCATTGCCCTGCCAATTAAAAAAAAAGTGAACCTTACACTCCTGTTAAGATTCATTTCTCTATTATGGCCCACACATTCTGTGCTTCTTTCCCGTCTCTGTATATTTGCTCAAGCTACTTCCCTCACAGACACTCCCACACCCCCAAGGTTCACTCATTAGTGTTTGTGGGACTCCAAACAGATGGCTACTGAATCCTCATTGGCTTTCCACATGCTTCTCAGTGTGCCATTCCCCCAGAGTCATGGGAATGTTGGGTAGTGACTCTCCTTACTTGCTGGTCCTCTCCCCTTTCAATAATTTTAATTTCCTTGGAAATATGCAATCCCTATACATCATCTCCCTCAAATCCAATAAACATTTATTAAAAACCTACTATATGCCGGGCATTGTGTTCTACTCTCTGTTAAATTTTAAAAGTATTCTAGGGGCAGCTAGGTGGCGCAGTGGGGCAGCTAGGTGGTGCAATGGATAGAGCACTGGCCCTGGAGTCAGGAGTTCCTGAGTTCAAATCCGACCTCAGACACTTAACACTTAACTAGCTGTGTGACCCTGGGCAAGTCACTTAACCCCAATTGCCTCACTAAAAAAAAAAAAAAGTATTCTACCTAATTATAGGTAAAATGTGCCTAGAGAAGTAGAATAGAGGGGCTTTGAAATCAGGAAGACCTGGGCTCAATACCCACCTCTGACATAAACTGGCTGCATGGCTTTGGGGAGGTCACAACCTTTTAGAGCTCCAAGCAATTCTCTAAGACTATACATTGCACTGGTAGGAGGTGCTCTGCATTGGGAGGTCCCAACACCTATGACATCAAGGGTCCTGTCCTTATCCTTAAAATGTGTCTGTGTTTTATTAAGTGAAAGGAACACAAGGAGAAAGACGAAGCCTGAGGGAAGATGGTATCTTTGTAGCAAAATGCTGGAGGTTTCCAGTGATGTTTGAACTGAGTAGGTCACAGCCTCCTACACAAATATATGTGTCTATATGTGTGTGTGTATTCATTTATTCATCTATTTACTTAATTATTCATTCATTATTCATCCATTTATTCATTCAATCATTAATGATATATGTTATAAATATCTATATGTAGATATATCAATATATACACACAGAGAAGCACATGACAGTACATAGAGAGCTGGCCTAGAAGAAAGGAAGACTTGCTTTCAAGTCTACCTCTGGCACATACTGGCTGTGTGGCCCTGGGTAAGTCACTGAACCTCTCAGCCAGGCAACTCAAAGATTTAAGTTTTGGCTCTGGTGATGAGCTAAATTATCAGTGTTTTCTCTCTCTCTCTCTCTCTCTCTCTCTCTCTCTTTTTGGAGGGGCAATGAGGGTTAAATGACTTGCCTAGGGTCACACAGCTAGTAAACTGTCAAGTGTCTGAGGC